>NC_079893.1:20084629-20384629 GCF_024868665.1 Triplophysa rosa | reverse complement strand
TATTTGTATGGTCAATTGGACAGTGTACTGTTGCGGTTGCAGCCCACAAGTCATGTCCAAACACTTCAGCTTTCAAAGTATTAACTCTTTAAATTACATGCAGGAGTTATAGACAGATGATGGCTATAGATGTAGGGAAGATGTAAATATAGGTAATTTAACAAGAATTATGACAATTAGAGTAAGGCCAGTAAATTATATTTGTGACAATGTTTAGTGTACAGTTGTTTTAGCTTGCAATCTTTGTTGACATGAGATTGCAGGAGTGTCATCAAGAAATTTGGCTTACTCTTTGATGTTAGATTGTACAAACAAGTCAACCTCAGGTGTTGTAGGCAAAGTGAGCTCATAACCAGTTACCTCATTAAACTTCTTTTTCTGAATTCCCAACCTTCTCTTTCTCTCCATTTTGCTTTTTTTATGAATGAAATGCATCGAAAGCTCAAGTAAGATATGATGTTAATTGTCATGCCCTGTTCTGAATGGCAGGCGAGGCCTTTCCCGCACATCCCGTATAAGGATTGCTTGCTTATTGGCAGAGCCCCTCATAGACCCCACATTGCACAGGAATGTCCTGGTTCCTTGGGATGCGTATTAAATCCGGAGCGTTGTTATAAATTCAAATCGAATTTGTATGACTTTAAATGTATCGTTTTGAGTAAATCTAATGGTTCCGTAGCGATAAGAGAAGACACGCACCTCTCTGTTTAGAATATTATTTTCAGCATTTGCCTCAAAGAGGCAGAACAGTATACAGATCATGTCTCGACAATTGTTTAGTGAATTGTTTGGACTACCAATCTGTCACATCATTTTAGGACTGACTAAATATTTATCAGTTCAGTGAAAAAAAAGAGAGGAAAAAGCGTCAGTTGTTCCATTGAATATGTGCGCTTGGACCTGGAGTCAAGGAGCGGACCACTGTTGAAGTTGACCGTGTTAACTATTTAGAGGCCCCTAGACTGATAGAAGTGTTATTGACCCAAGGGCCATGCGTGGCATGTTTGGGATCTGCTGAGTATATATCAAGCGTTAATCTGTACAACAGAGCCAGTAATAATGAAGCAAGGCCAAACAATACAATCCATCAGTCAGGGCAAAGATTGGCGAATCGAGGACAACGAAGGGGGTGGTCGGTGGGCCGGGTGTAAACTAGCCAACCTGGGCATGCCAAGGGTCAGTAGCAGTGTTTGATTGTCTTATAAGGTTGGGGCTGATTTTGCTGTAAAGCTGATGTGAGCTGAACAGTACGTGAATGTGCGTTTTGTTCTTTTTGGCCCCCTGATTCAACTCCTGTGTTTATTTGACCACATGCAGTACGCTTGAATTAGTTTTATCTTCCAATCCATGTTTGTTCCACAACAAAAGACATACTATAGGTCAGTTTCTGCAGGAAACCAGACTGTGTCTTTTGGAAGGTAAGGGAGAGGGTCGAATCGACCTAAAGTCATGGCAATATAGTGACAAGGACAAATAAACGATGGATGGATCGTGTAGAAAGAGAGTGCAAGAGCATTGGTTCCATGTCAGTGCTGAGGTAATTGGGGTCAGTAGCAGCCAGTGCACTGTGGCTGTGCGAGTTCAGCTTGTCTTCAGACCACCATGGAAGGGTTATTCCTCTCAGCCATCCTGGCTCACCATTCTATCTGTTCTGGTCTTCCCCAAGTACACAGATATCCTTATCACTCCAATTACAGCTCACAGAATCACATGGAAGCGGATCTTGGACTACGGTTTCCATCGGGTGACCTCTTAAAATCCAGAAACAAACAGCACTCTGATCACCATTGACTAAAAGCTTAACTCTCCTTTTAAGGAGCATGTCCGTCTTATAGTTAATTCCTTCTCTGCCCCTTTGTTTGCAAATAAAAATACAATAAAGTCTTGCAAACCAGGTTGGTTTAAAGTCGGCTTAAAACGGAGGTAGCGATTGTCTTCTTTTGCATATCGTGACATATCGTCGCCTTGGAATTATAAGGTTCTATCTGCATTCTGAACAGTTTTGAGAAACTTTGAGCTTCAAAGTTTTTGCATTCCATTTGACTTTGTAGATAAAGCTTTTGTTAAAAAAGTCCAAAAATGTACACAATGTAAATAAAAAACATAACATAATGTAAATGAGTTGTCACAACAGACAACTCAGTTTTCACAAAAAATGTCAGATAGAACCTTATAAGTCCAAGGCCATGATACATCCAAGTGAAATGGCTTCTGAAATAAAAAAAAAGATTGTTGTCAATTGCTAATCATTGTGATCACTTCACGGGCAGAAGAGAGTCTCCGAGAGCTCCGCCCTCACTCCATTGCTCATGACAGGAAGTGAAGAGATGTTGTTTTGAGGAGGGGGGAGCTTAACGTTTTTGATGAAAGATTATGAGGACGCATGAATTATAAAAAGTAATTCATGAAAAACACTACAAAATTCCATTAAAAAAATTCCATGTCCATTTCAATTTCACTGTGACTTTAAATGTAGAAAGCACAACTAGCATTTACATTTACGCCAAATCTAGACTATTTCAGCTCTATTATTTTTCACATGTAGAAAGCATCCTATTCATGCCGCTACAGTCAAAACCTTAATGATCTAACAGGCACAGACAGATTCTCTGTGATTCTCAACTCTTGTCTGAAATATTCTACTTGAGTTCAAGGTCTTATTGCCCACCCAGAGAGGTTATAGGCCTTTCCTACAGGCCTGTCTCTCCCCTAAGTGGGTGGTCCGAGGGGGTACGGCTCAGGCACAGGTGGGGCATTGTAGGAGCGCTCACAAATATCCCCCCCAATAACAAGCTCTCTCAAACAAACACACACATATGCACCAGAAAGATGAAGCACATTTTGTAGGAACTTTTCATCAGGCACTGAGGGTGCGAACTATAATGGGAAACAAACAACTGAACAACTAAATACAGATACATAAACACTTATGCATAAACACACACATGTTCTGCAGTTATAATCCTGATTTACAACTAAAAAATTATACCCAGCTTGAATATTAATGTAGGTGAGCGTTATAATTAGTTTTAATTCCCACCGTTACCAAGCAATAAAAGAAGGAAAAATCCCATGCTTTGTAAATAATTACAGTTCTGCTAAATGTGTTGTCCAAAGTTTACATGGCAGGTTCACTGCACCCTATCTGTTGTTTGAAAGTCAGAGAACCTCCAGCAAGATGTTGACATATTGCCGCTCTTGTGCAGTGCACAAGGCATGACTTTGTCTTGACCATAATAAACAGTAGTATAAAGAGTGATCTGTGCAATAGAAAGCCCTTGCTACACACACACACACACACTAAACTCCACCCATTATTCCCACCGATAGACCATGTAGCAGATAGCACAAAGATTCAATGTCAATACAGAACATCAGGACAACAGAGGCAGTGTCTTCTTTGGTGGTTTGGTGCCTTCATCGATTAGAGAAGGCACCTGCTGCGTCTTGAGGTAAAATGAATCTAGGAAGTTATTGTGAGAAAAAGGTGAGAAAAAATAAGGTTTAGCTTAATTGCAGTTCGGCGCAAAACTATATTGCTAGCTTTCCAGAAATCTTTAACGTCAAGTTGTCCTATTTGTTCACATTTTGTTATTGATTTGGGGTACTGAAACTGCTCTCCAGACATCAATCCCTGCCAGCTAAGCCTCCAGGTCTTTTTTAATGGGAGCTCTTTCACAGGGGCCACCTGTGACGTTTCACCTTTGGGATCTGCCATTCACACTAGTGACACTGATACCATCTCTAAATAATAGCCTCTCTCCTGCCACAATCAAAGCTCAGGGCCTGCTTGTGTAATGAGATGGGTGGGGTTGAGCCACCTAACACCAGCCGTGTTGCTGTGAGGTCAAATGTCATCGTAAAATGTTTGAACCCATGGGTCAAGAACTGCTCTGCCCCTCTCTAAGGATCAGGCTAGAGTTACCTTTTTCCTTCTCTCCTATCTCACCCTTGCTCTATCCATTTTTCATAGAGACATGTATGATGGCCACGATTTTATTGGCTGGGAGGGCAGACAATGTAAACAAGATGCGAATGGAATAACAGTCGCAGAAGTAGAGTGTAATTGTTCAGAAACATGGTAATACTGATCTATTTAGAACCAGTTGATTGGTTTAAATAATTGATGCTCTGTGTTCCTCATTTTGGATAGAGTATGAAATATTATATCTAATATTGTGTTAATTGAATTGATAATTACAGTACAAATGATTTACTAGCACACAAGTGAGTCATGTTCAATAGTAAATATTCAAGAAATTTGGGGTAAAGAAATGTTGGGTTATTTTCAACCCAGCCTTGGGGCAAAAAGGGACGAATCCAGCCGTGGGGTTGTAAATTGGCCTATGCTGGGTTGTATTAGCCAATTGTTGGGTCAAATATAAAAATATCTTTTGGGTTAATATAACCCAACAGCTACTGTAGGTTTGTTCCTTTTTATCCAACGCTGGGTTGAAAATAACCAGGCATTTTTTAAGTTGTAGTTTGTAGTATAGTAAGCAAAAAGGTGGGTCCCTCGGACAAGCACTTGGGTTTCCTGTCTGGATGCAAAATGCATTTTCCTTTAAACAAGACTTTTATCCTGTAAACAAGATTAACAGTTAGTGATTCGTAACACTTTTTTCTTACAGGTATTTTAAAATGATTTCTTTATCTTCATCATCCTATCTTCACCCATCATTTTGCCCGCTTTGTCTATTTTTGTTTTACTTGCACTACTCCCATTTAATCTTTTTGTTTGTTGTTTTCCTCTTTCCCTTATTTCCTTTCATTTAGTATTATTTCTTCTCTTGCACGTTTAACACTCACCCTCTCTCCGCTGCTGTTTTGCTCCCTAGTTCTGAAAAAAGCAAAGGATGGTTGGTGTAGGGGGGGGGGGGGTTGTACAGACTGGAAAGGTTTGTGTGTATGTGTGTCTGTACTTTGCTTTACTCGCTCGGCTCAGCGCTGAGTCTGCCTGCCTGCTTGCCTCCACCGCTGCTGCTTCTTGTGTGGTCTCCCAGCAAACTTTATGATTTATTCAGCCAAAGGCAGAGGAGCAAGACCCCCAGTGACCACAGAGAGAGCTCCGCACGTGGGTTTAATGATTTCACCACAAAAATGTCTGCTATGACTGGGGCCGCTCTTTCAGGGACAGAGAGAGAGAGGAAGAGAGACAGAGTCATACAGTACAGCACCGCTCACATCCACTTGGTGACGGATTTGCGCCTGTGCTCGGGTCAATTACCCAACATGTACATCATGAGGAAATAAAAAAAAACGGTCGTAACATACACGTATGCAGACTCAACACCTATGTATATTTGGTGCTGATGGATTTGATTTATCTGTAGATACTCTTCTTTCGCTTTCTTTTCTCTCGCTTGTTCTTCTGTTCTTCTTCCAAGAACATATGAGTGGTGGTGTAACTGAAACTGACAGGGGGAGGTGATGTCACTAAAGCTTTGAAGGTTAGTAGTGAGAGCAAGAGTACAAATGTTGCCCTAAATTAGGAAAAATCTAAGTGATGACCTGCAGTTATAGGTACACTGACCCCTTTGAATTTAATGATTGATGAAAAAATACAGTTGAAACTCCAAAAACTCAACTCAAACAGCAATTATAGAAATTATTGTAAGATTAAGTAGACGGAAACAATTATAAACAGAATGATCTTACAGAAATTTGTAATTATTTTACGTTCATAAAAGCATAATTATAAAAGACATTACAAAGCCCCATCTCTAAACATACCCATCACTGATGTTAAACTGATAGTTCATCCAAAAATGTATATTCTGTCATCATTTACTGAACCTCTTGTAATTTCAAACCTGTGTGACTTTCTTTCTTTCGCAGAACACAAAAGAAGATATTTTGAAGAATGTTGTTAGCCGGCACACATTCACTTGCATTGGTTTTGTGTCCATACAATAGAAGTGAATGGGTGACGGCACTATTCGGTTTCCAACTTTCTTCAACTTTCATCTTTCATCATGTGTTCTGCGGAAGAAAGTTAGTCATACAGGTTTAAAATGACAAGTGGGTAACAGTGTTAATTTTGACAGCAAATTTTGATTTAGTTTTAGTCATAGTCTTCTGACGAAAATGCAATTTAGTTTTAGTCACATTTTAGTCAACCCCATCATTGTAGTTTTAGTCTAGTTTTAGTCGACGAAATATGAAAAACATTTTAGTCGAATAAATATACATTATATTTGTCTACTAAAATCTAAATGGTTTAAATCATTTACTTGGTGTAATTAAATGTTCCATACAAAGATTAAACTTTTTTGACATAATTTACTTCAGCTTAGAATGAAATTAAACCAGGTCATTACCTTTATTTTTTAGAAAAGTTCAGTAACTAGATTTGCATTGTTGGAACACAGAATATTAGACCATGAACAACATGTTCCAGTTCATTCTTCCCATTTGACTCAATTGACTCGTTAAGTAGGGCGTATTTATTCAGTTCATTCAACCAATGAAACGCTCTGACAGGGCTCACAATCAAAGGCTATTGGCTCATGGCATGCCTCTTTGAAGAAAGAGCTGCACTGTCTTTGCTTGAGACAGCAATGAATGAGAAATAGCTTTCAAAAAGACATTATATAAATTGTATTACATTTCTTTAATCATGCAAACATGTTACATACTTGGTTCGAATGTACAGTTTGACTCACTTCATCACTTCTATAATCATTAGAGGACAGCGCTGGTTTCTTTTTGCTGACTTTATGTTGCATTTCACGTTATGCAGCAGCTCGTGTTAAGTTAACATAGGCATATAAAAACCTTTGTGCTGCCTTCGTAATGTGTTTCGGGGTGACTCGCCTGCAGTCGCGCTTCAAGTTTGCGGCGTTTTACCGGCGATCGTGAAGGAAAATAAGACGCTTTGTAAACCGCGTGGAGACACAGAATATACTGTATGTCTGTGCTTACCCTTCTCCCAGAGACTTCTCTCTACCGTTTATATGAGATAAGCACATGCGCGCAAACTGATCTCCGCCAGGTGGGACAAGAATATTTTACTCTCGTTTTTATTAGTTGACGAAAATGTCAGTATATTTTTATTACAGTTTTCGTTATCATGCATTCATTTTTATTTAGTTATCGTCTCGTTTTCGTCAGTGAAAGCATGTCGTTAAAGAATACTTTTCGTCATAGTTTTCGTCAACGAAATTAACACTGCAAGAGAGTCAGTAAATGATTTTCATTTTTGGGTGAACGTGTCTACACTAATAAAAATATTGTCCACACTGGATGCGGTGTGGCACAACGCGACAATCCCATTAGAACAAGCAATGTGTCGTTTCGCGTCGCGCCGCGCAGCGTCCAGTGTAGATATGGTGTAAGGCAGACTGCACCAAAATATAACATAATGAAAAAAAAAATTCAGTGCATTTATTATGAATCTTTTGCAATTTTACTTCCCACTATGTAACTGTATATAACTGTACAGAATTATAATATGACGGAACAATACACCATGCCTATTGAATAACTTTGTCGTTGTCCTTGTGTCACTCCATCAAATCTTCAAAGTTAATCTAAATAAAAAAATAATAACCATTGTTTTGTTTATATTGTTATATTTTTATAACATAAATTATATTATTTTATTGACACAAATGGTAAATTAAGTCTCCAACTCTGTGTAAAATAAATTATATTTATCTATGTGGGTGCTGTAAGTAAATACGGTCTGATTATTTTGAATTTCAAACACTGGAACTTACAGCTCATCCACAAACATTACAATACACCGCAACATTATCCTAAACACTGCGCGTATGAATTAGTTTAACCGCCCAACTCCTCTTTCAAGAAAAGCCATTTTATTTTAACAGTGAGTATTAGGTAACGCAAAACATGCACAGCTGATGATAGCATTTGTTTGTGTAAGAGAGCTCTTGATGATATGTGCATCGAGCGTTTTGTTTGTGGAAGAAAATGGAGTTGAATTCATCAACTTGTGGACAGCCTAATTTAACGTCAAGGGGCCCATTCCTCACACTCAGAGAGCTTCTTGTGGTGGCGTGTGTATGATCGTAAGGGTGGATCGCCATCGTCGGAGCGACTTTTTTAATCTCCTTCAAGTAAAGCCTGGAAAATACAACAGATATATAAACAGCGGCCCGACACTGCTAATGCAAGACAGCTCAGCTCCCGATCTCTTCCTGCTCTCATTTAAGCTTTTCCCTTTACTTCTTTCTTGCTTTCTTCCTCACTGGAAGAGATTGGTAATGCCAGAGAGGCTTCCAACTGTGACACATACCCATGTGTCCCTCCTAAGAGAGAGAGAGAGTTTGTTTGGGCACTGAGGCCCATTGGAACCATGTGGAGTTTCATGCTAATTGCTATGAAACATGGGTGGGTGGGGGCGGAGAGGGACGCAGGTTCTGTCTTTGGTCTTTAACAGGTGATGTACTACCATGATCTTTGTGGAAAGCTCAGACCTCCTCGGAAGATGAAGGCGACTTGGAGAAACACCCTTCTGGGTTCAATCACATCCTGCTCTGTGTGTCTAAATCCGTAATAGGATTTTGGGTCATCGTCTTTATGCCTGTGCTTACTGCCCTCCACACCCCTCAGAACCCTCAGCGCAGTTGCTACAACTCACTCTCTCTCGCTTTCCCTTCCTCTCCTCTGTGAGCTGTGGCGTCTTGTGAGTAATGACAAATGTTATTACGCTCCCCTTTAGATTATTTTAGCACACACTGCCGAGTAAATCACTGTGTTTTCCTAAACCATGGGTCATTTGCCGACCCCATGTTTGAACAGCTGTAATGAACCCTCAGCATTAATAACTTCTCAGGGCAGAGAGAAAGAAAGAGAAAAAGCAAGAGTGAGAGAGGGGATGAAACAAGTAGGAAAGATGAGGTGCTAACACTCTATGTGTGCTTTGGAGAGTGAAGTTTTTTATTGGAATGGAAGTGACAGATATTGCTGTTTTTGCACTGAGGAAGGTATAGTGCACTTATATGTAAGCTTGATACATCATTCTTCAAAAGATAATGTCATTAAATAAACAGATTATGTGTCTGCAGATTTTGTCAAAAATATAATTTAATATATGTAAATTATATTATAGATTCAACCTAACTATATTTGGTAACATCAACCTGAATATTTTTTAAGCATTTTTAAGAACAAGTTATTATAAGAAGTATTTAAGGTCTGAAAAATACAGAGCATCATTTCTCATATTTTGACCTGTTTCTCCAGTTTTCATTCTCTGCAAATAAATGCAAATAGAAACAATATATTTATTTGAAATTTGGGATAAATATTGTAAGTAGTTCACAGAATGAAATAAAATTACCATTTTACATAAAAACATATCTATAAATAGTAAAGGGCTGGCTGCGAAATTAGAGGCCACTTGGCAATTGTGCTCATGTCCAAATTAAACATACATGATGTACTCATTCCCTAATTTTGCACAGTAATGATTGGGTATTTCTCTGTATGTGGCCCAACATGCACTAGAGTCAGGGTTGTAGGTATAGCAGCAGTGCACAAAGTTCTACTTTATTAAGATAACATATGATTACTTTTGTGCTAAGTTATAATCGAGAACAAAATGGATGCTTCTAAACAAAGAGATAATCACATGGAACACAGAGCTTTGGCCAGTTCCTACTTCTAAATATATGGAAAAAAACGAATGTACATTTCTGAGGAACATCCTGAAAGTTGCTTTATTTCAGCTTGGCCCTGCATCATGGAATCTTGACAACCTCACAACATGCAGTAAATAGTTGACACCATGCTTTTCGCTACATTAAAACAAAAATGTTTGTTTTAAAATTGTTTTTATTTTCAGTTGCTGGTTGGGTGGTTCTTCTTCAATCCTCCCTCTCAGAAACGTGTGATGTGACTGTGTCTTGGTTACTGGGTAAACACATGAAAAGCAACTGCTGTATATTTCTCAGTGTATGTTTTCTAAACACAAAGATTGGATGCTGAAAGGGGAAAGTATGTGTCCTAATGATGTCTGAACAAGTCTGGACCGGCTACAGCATGCAATGATTGCTGTTTGATCTGATGCCCTTAAAGGAACAGTTTACCTAAAAATGAAAATTCTGTCATTATTTACTCACATGTTTCGAATCCATATGACTTCTTCCTTCCAAAAGCAGTTTTTGAAGAATTTCCTAACCACTCTTTTTCAAAAAAATGAAGAGAAATAACAACTGGGACTGTCAAGATCCAAAATGACAACAAAAAAAACCCCCACTAGAAATACCGTCGCCTTAGAATTATAAGGTTCTATCTGACATTTTGGTCAAAATTGAGTTATTCACATATTCTTATTCTGTGACAACTTATTTACAGTATGCCATGTTTTTTTAATGTGTGCATTTTTGGACTTTTTTAAGAAAACAAAAAGGTTCTATCTGCAAGAGCCAATCAGCACTTTGAATGCACACAAGGGGACCAATCAGGATCAGCTTTCTTTGTCATGTAACCTGACTCCTCAGTGACGGAATATCCGAGGGAACAGTGCAAAACAAAACAATGTTTAAAAGAAACCTCAAGGTTGATACTCTAGCAGCTCAAACGACAGTATTTTTTTGTTTTAGGTTTTGTTGAGGAGATTATTTATAATGTATGTATGTATATTTATAGACACAACACTAGCCAGCAGCGCTATAGCTTCCTAATACCTGTGTTTACATCTCATACTCTCATAATGCAGTTAATGCCAAATAGTCAACAACATCAAGAGTCTTGATTACAACAATAAACATTATTACGTTATTTCAGCCATACTCATCTCTAAAAAGTAATTTGATCTGTCCCACCTTCTGTGGATAAAACATTGATACAACAATTAGCACGGCCATTTATGCTTATCTTGAACAAGAAAAAAGCATCCTAAAATATGAAACAAGTGTCATAAAAACCATGT
The DNA here is from genome assembly GCF_024868665.1 of Triplophysa rosa. Lineage (NCBI taxonomy): Eukaryota > Metazoa > Chordata > Actinopteri > Cypriniformes > Nemacheilidae > Triplophysa > Triplophysa rosa. The sequence continues at coordinate 20,373,729 of NC_079893.1, read as the reverse complement.
AAATGTACCTTTTTTACACATTATTATACACTAATTTCATGTTTTAACAAGAGCTATAAGTAAATTATTTGTGTTGCTAAAAGATAGAACCTTATAATTCTAAACCAAAAGTGATTTTTCAGAATCAGAATGTTCCATCTGCGTTTGACTTTTTCCAAAAAAAAAACATTTACAAATTTCAGAAAATGTTGATATTGTACATTTGGAATACATTTAGGGTCTCTGTCTTTTTCATGTATAAAAGAGATTTGTTCCTCATATCATTTTTGCTATATGAAATGCAAAAACTTTAAAGCTCAATATCTCAAAACTACTCAGACCGCAGATAGAACCTTATAATTCCAAGGTGACGATATATCGCCGCTGTCCTTCTAAAACCTCAGATGTCCAAATTAGCTGTATTTTAGGAAATGGATGAAACAATGATTACATAGTGTTTTATCAAAGTTGACAAGTACTTTTTTATACTTTTTATTGGTTAGATATTTGCAAAACCTGCAGTGACAAACGTAAAGGGTGACTTACAATAATGAATTATGGCAAAAAATAAAAATCACGAAATATGGAGATCCAATGTTTCAGAAGGATAGCAGCAATATCATTAAGGTGTTGTGAAGCCATACAAAAAAACATAATTTGGTATTCACTAGAGATCTTAACAACTGGCCTAGCTTTCAAGTTTGTAAGAGTTTGTAAAAAAAAATTTCATTAAATGTCCAGTGAATGAAATGTGAAATGATTGTGAATTGCAACCAACGGCTCACTCCACCCCTCCCTTTCGAAGCACTACGGAGGCTGACACTGAATTAAGACCTCTTCACGTTTTCACTTCTTTGCCAAAGGAGATAACGTATTTCCGAAACATGCTCTGTAGAGCAGTTTGTGCGTTTAGGGCTATTGTAGAAACAACATGGCAAATTCCATGTAAGGGGACCCACGGTGTATGTTGATAGAAATAGCTCATTCTAAGGTAATAAAAACATAATGCTTCATTGTGTAAGGTCTTTATACACCTCTTAACCCTCCTATTATGTTCAATTTTTGGCAACACTTTTAATGTGTGGGGTCATTTTGACACCTCAATATATACAAAATTGCTCAAAAATAAAGTTTTATGTTTTGTTATTTATTTACTCACAATTAACCTACCTACTATTTTACTTAGTATTAAGAAAAAACACAGCTTTTTCATAATTTCTTAATATTTATATACTTTTTTTCTACATGAGACCTGTTGCGTTTACCTAGAAAAATAGCATTTTGCACCACTTGAATTTATAGAATATTTAGGATAATATTAACATTTTTTACATTTGTTGCAAGTTTTTTTCAAAGGGTAAATGCATTCAAGCTATACATTATTTGTATACTGTATCTACAGTATACATTGTTTTATACACAATACGTGTTCCCTGGCTTTTGAACCAATGACCTTTGCACTGCTAATGCTTTACCAACTGAGCTACAGAAACACTTCTGTATATAGGCTATACATATGTATAGATATACACACACAAAAAAACAACATTCAACAGCTTCAAAAGTTTTCCTGTTTGTCAGTTGATAGAGCATCGGTCGTGGGTCCCATACACTGCAGTATACCCTGTTCACTGCCAGTCATTTTTCAATAAAAAGATCCACCAAAATGCAAAATTGTAAATGTAAACTGAACACTAAATACAATTTCACAATAGTTAGTACTTTTTTTGCTACTGGGAATCTGTGCAGATTGTGTGTGTGTGTGTGTGTGTGTGCGTGTGTGTGCGTGTGTGTGTGTGTGTGTGTGCGTGTGTGTGTGTGCGTGTTTGTGTGTGTGTGTGTGCGTGTGTGTTTCTGATGTTTGATACGATAAGTACAAACTAAAACGAATATTTTACTTATGTTGGCAAGAGAGATTCATCAGGAAAAGGTAAAATAGAACAAAAAAATATTTAGCATAGAAAGTTAAGCATAAAAAGAACGTGGGCTCAAAATGACCCCATACATCAACGATTAAGTTTAAATGTGTACAGACATTCTGGAAACTCTATAACATAAGATGAACATGTCTATGAACTATTTTAATGAAATTAGAAAAGTCAGAAAGAATCAAGTTTTAAATATGTATTTAGCATATTTTTAAAAAAATGTAAAAGTAGCTTTGGGGTCAATTTGACCCCAAACATAACAGGAGGGTTAAGACAGTTATATTATATTGCATTTCTGACAATAGATCCTCCAAAAAATTATACTCAGCACCTTTAAATATTAAGCATAATGGTACATTCATAGTGGCGTATCTGGTTCACATTTATAATACTATTATGGCATTTATTTGGTCATTTTGGCTCTAAACAAGACTAGTCCTCACATATTTTAATTTTAGAGACAAGACTGGCAAGGATACTTTTCAAAAATGTACGTTTTGTGTTTGGAAAAGAAAGGAAGTCATAAAACAACATGAGGGTGAGTAAATGATGACAGAACTGTCATTGTTAGGTAAACTATACCTTTAATGCTATCTCTGTTACCCAATCATTTCATTTGTTGTTCTTTTTCTTGTCATCTCACTCATCAGTAAGTAAAATCTGTAATGCATTCAGCTTTCAGTACCCCTGTACTGGTTATCTGTAATTAAATCATCTCGTGCTGGTGCTGTTGAATCAGTTTCAGTATACCAACAGCACTCTTTTGGACCTTATGATGATGTATGTCAGCATCCGCTTCTAGTTTTCATTCCACCCGTGTACTTGCATATCCCATAAGAGCTTTATGTCTGCATGGAATTTTTGAACACATCCGGCTTTTAGTATTGCTGTTGCCACCAATCTCATTCACAGTTCAATGTCTAGCTCTCTTCAGTGGTTGGTTTATTGGCAATGTTTAAAGAATGGCCTGGATTGGTTAAAAAGAAAAAACAATATTTTTGTCATTATTTACTCATAAATAATTGTCATGGTCCTGCCACCAGACCAAGAAAGACATGACATGAGGAGGCAGAATCATGACAGAACCTCATGTTTAATGTGGAGAGAGGCATTTTTGGCACTTATGGCTTGCCATACACTCTCTCCGATCTGGTCTTTGTCCCCGCCCCCTCGTTTCCTCATTATTGATTGTTAATTATTTCATGCCCTGCAGCTGTACCGCTCTTGATTTGATCCCTTTATAATGCCCCTGTGTTTTCTGTCCTGTGCTGGTTAATTGTGATTGTATGGTGAGTTCCTGTGCCAAGAGTTCCACGATCTGTTTACGTGAGTAAATATTGACAAAATTTCCTTTTTGGGTAACCTATCCCTTTAAGTAAAATGCAGGAACATATTTTATTGTGCGTGAACACATCTCCCCTGCTTCAGCATCTGGCTTATATTGCCCCTCTTTTACTCATTAAACATCTTGTGATAAAAGCAAAACAAATAGTAATTTCTTCAGAAAATGCAGTTAGCTAAATGCAAATTATTAGATGAATTATTTTTAAGCATAGTATAATATTCACCTGTATGTTGCATTATGTGCCTACTTTACAATAAGCATTCACACAGAAGAAATATAGTAGAAAATATATCTGTTATTAGCTACGTGCAGTGACAACCCCAGTTAAAACAACACCACTGTGATGCACTCACCCATAAACCATTATGTCTGTGGGGGTGAGGTCAAGGGACGAAACAGATTGGGTTGTGACACACAATATGGCAACGTTTGCCAAATTCATCCATCCATCCTTGTACCACCTAGACAGAAAAAGGGGATCCGGAAAGGTTGTGATGGTATTAACATTGCTCGTGTTGGGTAAAGAAGCAGAGAGCATGTAAAGACAGACCTGGCTCCTATGGGAGTACAGGACCAGCTGCAAGCACAGGGTGTGAAGTGTAGAGTTTCCTCTCAACGTGGAGACTGCCAGTCTAAGGGCTGTGCTTCACAGGTATGCCACTGACACTGGGGACGTTCATGTTTCAGCCCACGCCGGACCACCTGGGATGCTTATCTCCCTGTGGAGTACCATGTTTCGCATACACAAGCTCACACACACAGAACTTTGAAGCCATGTTAGTGAGGCCCTCTCATAGGTGCAATTATCTTCAGACTAAGATAACTCTAATACTAAGATGAGACAAACTTGTTGACAGTAAAACATGATTTGAGCAGTTTATGAGTACAGTATTTGAAAGATACCCATTGAAGTGCAGCCAAATCTGAACTCCACACACTTTTTCCTTTCACATTACCCACATTAATACACAGGGCCACACATCATGTTTATATACACACTACCGACAACCACACACACCATGCATAACTCTCACACACAATCACTCTTACACACACAAACTAACTGACACACTCGCCGGGTGTGTCAGTCAAACAAACCACCCTATAATGAGTAGGTGTGCTCCTGCCATTGACCCATGTCTGCTGTGGGCAGGTTTGTGTGTGTTGGATGAATGCAGTGGGTGTCATCCGGCTGGCAGGCTGCTTGACCCCTCACAGCCCCTCTGCTATCTGCAGTCACAGATCAATGCCCCCCAGCCCTCCTTCTTTACGTTTCCTCACACCGCTGCTCTTCATGCCTCGCTCGGTACCACAGGGCTCTTTCCTGTGTGCGCAACACTTCATACTGTTAGGGTGATGATTATTACCAAAGGTTTGTTTAGGTACATTCAGTTTACATTGTAAACCTTTTGATTCCAGTAAGGACAACTTGGAAAAGATTCAGGTTGACTTAGTCATACATAGAGACTGAAGGTTATTAAATTGAGTTATTCTTAATTGTTACTTATTTTTATCATCTTATTCAAATTCAAGTCTGTTTTTGCCCATTGGAAATGCTTTTAAAACCATAATGTCTTAAAAAAATGTTTATTTTATCAGCCACTCAACTTCTTGTTCCTAACCAATGTGTCTCTCTCTGTTTTCCATTACAAACAAAGGGAGAAATGTGTTTTTTTTCCAGTTGTGTTCAACATTAAGCCACAAATCAATAAAGCGTAACTGATATTGACATAGAAACAAATGTATTTTCCTTAAGCAATTACAATGAATGTTCATAACACCCACATCCTTCTCAAAAACATACAAAATGTATCTTTTTGTCTTCCATGCAAGAAAATAATCTAATTTCAGATGGCATGAGGTTCAGTAAATGATGGCAGAACTATCTCTTTGAGGATTTTGGTTGAAATCATCCCAGCACCTAAAAGACTTTGAGGTGAAAACTTGATGCTGTGGGCTACTTTCACCTTTGCCCTGGTGACATGCAGAGGGGAGATATCCTGAAGTCAGCTATTATCTCTTTTGTCTTGTTGTCATAAAGGGAGTTCAAATTTCTCTAAGTACCTCCTCTATGTCCACTATTTCATCATTATCACTGATTAGCCCTGCCATTGCGATGACATCACTGAACCTGATGATATGATTGTCAAGGTCCCTGGCAACAGTTGTGTGTCTGCAGTTTGAAAAGTAGATGGCTAAGGACGGAGCCCTGGGGGACACCTGTACTCTTGACGATGGTCTGGGAGGTCTGGTCATAGATCCCTACTGCCTGAGGTTTGTTAGTCAGGAAGTAAATGATCTTGTTGCAAAGATTGATGCACAGTCCAAATATATTTGCTTTGCTAGTAAGCATCCTTGGTGAGGTAATGTTGAATGCTAAACTGAAACTACACTAATGCATTCCAACGTAAGTGTTTCAAAGTATATGGACAGGAGACAGCCAAGTGTGTGACTGACCAATGACATGGCATCCACAGTGGGATGTTTTTTTCCTGTAAGCAAACTTCATTGTGAATAAGGGGTCCAATGTGGGTGGGATGGAAGTCTTGATGTGGGTCATGACCTTCTGCTTCAGGCACTTCACTGTGGCAGGGGTGAGTGCAAAAGGGCAATATTCATTCAGGCATGTTGCCTGTGCCGTTCCGCAATGATGGTGGCAATTTTGAAGCACGGTGATCTACTGGAAAACTAATAATGTCAGCAAGGTTATGAAGATATCAGTGGGAATGTTAGTCAGTTGGGTAACACACTTTTTCTGTACTTCAGCATTATTGTAAGACTTGCAAAAAATCCAGAACATATGAAGCTCTTGCATGCAGCAGCTATTTGACATTTATACATCAACATATATATATATATATATATATATATATATTATATATATATATTTAAATAATTATAATATAATTATTTATAAATTAATAAACATGGCTTTACTGATTTTGATAGGAATGCCAGCATTACTGCCACAGCTTGTTTGTCAGCCTTGTGTGTTCTTTTGGCCTGTGTTCAACACATTTTAGATGTCATAAATAGAAACAGAATGAAAAATATTTGTTTTTCCAAATATTCCATTCATGAGCATTCCTCTATTTACAAGTCAAGAGCATATTCAGAAGATAAGGACTAGCAGCACTGCCCACACATATCCACTAAAAGAGCCAAGCCACAATAATTCAAAATTAGGTGTCTGAATGTCCAAATATTCAAAGCAATATCAAAATATAATATATTATAGGATAATATATTGAATAGACAAATTTAAAATCTGTTTCTTAAAATATTCTAAATCCCAATTAATATTTATACTTTATTCAAATGATAACATTTCCAAAAAGATGTATCTTGATCTGCATATATAAAAATACATTTTCACGATTAAATATCTGAACACAGCTTAAAAGACTGGCCAAGCTGCAACCAAATATACGTATTTAGAAATAACTGTATATTCAAGATGGATCGTTGCCATTACTGTATATTTATGTACTGTATGATCCAATGACTATACATTTTCTTTAGCTCTTTAAGAGGTGCTCAAACTCCTCTTTTAAGAAGCATTGATTGATTTCATACTTACAAGTGGTGTCCATTCTGTTTCCTTCACTGAACATAAATTATACTGTAAACGTTAAAGAGGCATCCATAGCATCCAGCTCAATATAATTTATTGCATACTTTGAACTTCTTACCACGGTGCTTAAGATTTCCCATGAAGCAGTATATTGCATGATGTAACATTCAGCTCTCACCAGGTCCATCACTGGCCATCACTCATACACAGCCAGCTGTCATAAAGTCTACTGCAGCAGTATTAGGAATGCCACATAAATTATGACTGCTTTATAAATACAGGGTAACAAATCATTGTGTGGTGAATTCAGTTTACCTCAGCCTGCCTCCATTCATCCTTACTGCCCACTTTGGCTCAATTGCACTCTTTGAGTCACAGTCCAAGCCTCAAATAGTGTTGGTCTTGAGCAGCATCCAACTGGAAAAACATTATTGATATCTACCAGTATACAGGTCGGAATCATTAGCTAATGTGACGTAGTGGCATCTTTTGCATAATGTAAACTGTTTTAAACACATATAGATGCATTATTTTCAGTCTTTTTGTATAAGACATTGTTCTTGCGTTGTATGATTAATCTTTGTGGGGCTAGTAGAATGAAACCAGAATACACTGAAGAGACATTTGTCTAGCCCTAGATTCTAACAATAAACAAGAAAATGTACATGGGAGAAAATGGGATTACAAGGTAAAATGGTATTATGGGAGAACGCCAATGTTTGTTCACACGCGTCATAAAAAAGATACTTTAATTTTGCTTACAGTTTTCATAAGCAGTTATGAATAATGATCTTATTCAGAAAACAATAGAATAAAGCTTTAAAGTTGGACAGTACGTTACACAATATGATGTCACAATATAAGATGAAGTTTTGTAAGTCGTTCTGATGTAATTTTTATTTTTGACAGTACTACTGTACAATATCATAACTTCCAATGACTCAATAATGACCTGAACAATGGCAAATCCTCTAAAACTAGAGGAACAGAAACAGAATGCTCTGCTATTGTGTGGACCAGCTATTATGTATGTATAACAATGTTTCCTACCTTAAAATAATTACAATTAAAAATAAAAGAATTAAACATTAAATATCAGTTTTGGGTCATGCTTTGGTTTAGAATGGAGCTGTCACAATATCAGGCTTTCAATGCATGTTTATCATGGCAAAAATTCACAATACTGCTATTATGGGGATATTCTATTGAAATAATAATAAGTCACTATATATAATTATAATATATATAATAATGAGTCACTGATCCAAAATATGTTGCAGGAAGTGATATGAACCAAACAACAAGGGAAAGTATTTTGGGCCACATGCTAAGATGACCCTTTGGGTCAGTGGTAGTAGATTATTGGAGTTAAATAATAAACGATAGACCGGCTGTAGTGATCAGACTGATATCATAGAATGAAAGAAGCTGAGAAGAATAAGAGGCCAGCATGAAAGCGAGTAAGCGTGAAGGGAAAGAAGAGAGTTACAGAAAAAGAGAGAGAGAGAGAGAGAGAGAGAGAGAGAGAGAGAGAGAGAGAGAGAGAGAGAGAGATCCATGGAGAGCTTCCTTATGTTTTGTGTCATCTGTGTTGCAAATTAGGAGCGGAAAAAAACTAAGCGAGTGGAACAGATGGACCACACTGGTGGGAGATAATACGGACGGTCCTTGGGTCAGATATTTACTCCTAATTAGCCCAAGGAATGTGACGCATAACAGCGGAACAGATACGTTGCCATTATGACTGGAATTTCCTTCCTCTGTGGCATGCGGTGCTTCAAATTGATTAGGTATGGCACTTATCTTAGAGATCACAGGACTCAAGGAACTGATGACGTAGTGGCAAAGTGCCTGTGCTTGAACTGCTGTGTTCTGTTCTTTACGGTATTTGACACATTATCTCCTTCAGACTCATTTAAAAGTTTATAGTAGGAATTAACAACACATTATTGGGTAACAAGGTTTTACACATTCATACAATTAGTTTGGTCACGCTACATATCGCTTTAACTACTGTACTTGAACAACCTTTGAATACGTAACTATAAAAAAGAAAATATTGTGATAAAAATTTGGTCATTGTAAAAAGTGTTTCCAATTATTCTCCAGGAGTCTACAGTACATTTTTATAAATCTTTTTTTGGTTAAGTTATACATTTGATAACTTGAGACTTGAAGACGACAGAACACATAACAGGTAGAATAAACTGTAGAAGAGCAGAAAAGCAAAAACATTGCTTCAGTTCTGAGGCCACAATTTATATACTCATTCTGACTGATGAACAAGGAATTAACATAACAAACAACAAGTTACTAACCAATCAAAGTTGAACCCTGTGTCGGCTCCAATAGTGAATTGGTCATTAGAAAGTTTAGTCATAACAAAAACATTACACGCACATTCACACAACCAATCCACCACACGTGGCATGACCCCCCACTCTGCTTCTGCTCAAGACAAACAAAGCCCCAAACAATTGCCTTTGAGAAATAATACATTTTCCAGACATACACATATATTTTTATTAGGATTATCAGATAAGGATTATCAGACATGAATGTCAAAGTGAACTCGGTACAGAAGACTTAATAAACACTGATACACACAAAAAATACACTGTGCACAAAACATATACATATTTTTGTGTACACAAAGCGTATTTTAGGCAAAGTTTTCAAAGATTCAGTGGTGAGTTGGATACTTGTTTTTGACAAATCGACCTGTCTCCTTCCTCTGGCCACACATATTTCAGACTGGAAATGATGTCAGGTTGCAACATTAGTGCCATATGCACGTCCAAGACCAACCTCACATTAAAAAGCTTGTGCAACATCTGCGTACCTCCTGTGGACCTCAGTCTGTGCGTGTGTTTTTCAGCAGGTGGACTCCCTTTGAGACCAAAGAACTTTTTTAAACTTCCATTCTTAATGAATGAACTTACCGTCAGTGTTCAGCAGAGATACTGGCTGCCAGTTACAGAATGTGCAGTAACAATTTAATATCTAAAGTGGTCACAGCTTACAGTTAAAACATGAACTTACAGACCCCATGGATCCAATCTCCAACAAGTTTTTTGTCAAATCAACTTATCAATATTTAGGAGGCTAAAATATTTTAATATATACACAAAAATATTTAACATACAACTATTTTTGTATACACCTATAAATTCAGAGGCACCTATAAATTCTAGTTTAGAGGCAAGCTTGTCATGTGCTTTTTTACAGCATCCTCACAAAGTTTTAGAATAACTTAGTCACCCCTAGAAAGATATGAACGTCATTGCATTAGAAAATAAAATAGCAAAACATCTGCAAACAATTTAAGCTTTTTCGGAATTACTTTCAAGCATATTGTCTAAAGAATTTTTAGTGAAAGACTGTAAATCAGCTCCTCTCAAGCATAGACAGGTGTCATAGCAAACCAATCAAAAGTATAGTTTATTATATTAACTATAGAAAGATAGTGTCCAAATACTTTTCATCTTAGAGGAATTGTGAACAGTATGTATGTGGTGGCTTGCCACAGGAGCATACAAACATACACATTATATACAGTATACATAATATTATGACAAAATATATTGTGAAGTGCTATTCACCAGATTCATTGGTGATATGGGAATGTTAATACCTACTACGTCTGGCGTGGCCAATCCAAGTCCTAGTAGGCCACTGTCCAACAGAGTTTATCTCCAATCCTAATTAAAGACAGAATTACAAGCAACTTGTGGTGGAGCTAGTTGGAGCTAAATTTGCAAGACCACAGGATTGCCCACGCCTGCACTACATCATACTGAAAAATGCTTGCCCACAAGCATGAAAAAAGACAAGCAAGCATAACCCTTAGCGGGCCAATAAATGGACCAACCCAAAGGACCTGAGAGCCTAGAATTTTTATTCATATCCAAGCTATGAAATCCTATGAATCTGTGTGGAGAGGCCCACCCTGCAGCAGCACAAACATCCTGCAAATATGCACCCTTAAATATTTCCTTAGAGCAGTGGTTCTCAAACTAGTGGTACTTGAAGAGACCCCGGTGGTACGTGACACGACAGAAAACTGTAAATACGGAATACATCTCAGCCTATGTGCAATTTTAAAATAGTTGTATGAATTATTGTTTATTTATCATTGGTCGATGTAACTCAGGCGTGTGACGGGCTGCTCAAACACAGAGTAGGAGCAGACAGGCGCTTGTGAGTCCCTCTCTCTCTTCCAACGAGCCGTGTGCAAATTAAGTTTCTATTGTATTTCTGCACTTGAACCGCTGTTTAAAGCTATTGTTATTGCTGTAAAGTGCTAATTCAACACGCGTCTGCATCTACTCGAGGTTAAATCAATGAAGCGCATGTTTCAAAGTATTTTTGATACGCCACTTTGACAAGAGCCGCTGCAGTAAAGTATAAATCTCTGTTTGTTATATACAGCTGTTCTCTTGATGTTTAAGTATACGTACAGTATATTTATTTATCTAATGTATTAAATATTCTTTCAACATTGTTTGTCTTTAATATCAGTTTGTAGTCTTTCTGCAAGTCCCCACAAAGTCAATAAATCCCCCATAAAGTCATTTACAGAGCCTGGTTTACTGTGCACTACAGAAAAGTGTTTTGAGTCCACTATTACTGCTTTCTAACTTGTAAAACATGAAAAAAAAACATGTTCTTTAGTTTGAAAACAGCTGGTAAATAAAAAAAGTGTTTTTATAATTAATAATACATTAGAATCAGAGGACGATGTGTAAATATAAAGATTCACAGCTCTACTATTAATTTTAATGTTTATTCATATGATTTTCTATGGCGGTCATTAGGTGGTACTTGGAACCAGAGGCGTATTAAGACCTCATGGTGCCCCTGGGCAACAGCCCCAGAGGTGCCCCCATCAACCCACCTACCCACATGCATGAATCCACTCATTAAAAGATTTATATATTAAAAGATTTTATAAGAATGAAACTCAGCAATTTACAATATACTATTTTACAAGAATTACACATTAACATTACACTTTTGTAGAATAGATCACAAAAAACAACTCTTTTCCATTAAGTATTTTTAACAATTAGGCCTACTGTAGTTAAGGGGCACCTGCTTTCTGTTGTAACGTTACATTTCAGGTTTTGATGTAGTGAAAAAAAATCACTAACATTTTTTTAACAGGTGTAAATGCCACAAAGTGGGGGTACAGCGACACACACACACACACACACACACACACATATAGTTTGCATGTATGTATTCACATTAGGGGGACAATGGAACAATGTACAGATTTTCAGGACATTGGGACTTTAATTCACCAAAGTGGCATTCACCAGATTACAATGTATAGCAAGGTTATTCAAATAACATGAAACGTTATTGTTACAATTTTAACTGCTATACAGCTATTCAAACGCTCTATTTAAGCACAGTATGTGTATATTCTTCTTACTAAACGATCACATAAGTACTAAGATAAAAGTGTACTCCACTAAAAAGGACATATACGTGATGACAACGTTTTCACTTTCACTTTAAAACCAGGTTTGGACCTTAATTAGTGGCCTTACCTCCAGTACTATTAGCATAATTATCGGCACTATAACATCTTATTTCTGACGCATGCCATGTACAGTATATATACATTTTTATATCAGTGCTAATCCCTGCATTTTTAGTCTCGTACAACAATGTGATCTGCATCGTTCCGTGTATACGAAAGAACAATGCGCCTCATAACAATTCAATTCAATTCAATTTTATTTATATAGCGCTTTTCACAATGTGCATTGTTCCAAAGCAGCTTTACAGGAGCAAATAAGAAAAACACAGAAAGGTAAAACACAGCACAGTGCATGGTGTTTATAGACCAAGCAAGATCATTATAATAAATAATATCTAATAAATAAATGAATAAATAAATGCAGTCTCCCGGTGAGCAAGCCAACACTGCACTGCTCTGCTGTGGCTTGAGTGAACTAATGAGTGTTATCACTTGTGATTGGCTGAATGTTAGTTCACTCAAATCTATGTAACTAACCAGATAACATGGGCGGGAATGTTGGCGGAGGTGTGTCGAAAAAGTGCGGAGGACAGAACCATTTTTATCTGAAGTGGGGGTATTCCCGCACATGGTGCCACACCTATTTAGCGCAGATGCGTGACTTAAGTCTTAGAAAACAAGTGCTTATGTACATTTATAAAAAAAAAATTGTATTGCGGGTTTATTTGGTGCCCCTAAAGTCTTGGTGCCCCTGGGCACTCGCCCAATTGCCCATATGGTTAATCCGCCTCTGCATGGAACAACTAATTTTATTAAAGGTTGAACTTTATCTGAAAAGTTTGAGAACCACTGCCTTAGAGGAAGCCACACTCCTGGTAAAGTGAGCCCTAACACCTAGAGGAAAAGGGCAAATAGTGCACTGCATAGACCAGAGAGACCACCTTTATATTCCAATGTGACACATGCTTTGTGCCTGCAGCACTTTTGGTGCATCCACCAAAGCAAACCAAGAGCTGGTCAGGATGGGCCTAATTATGTAACCTGATCTAGTGTGTAAAAATGCTTTGACCAGTCCAGAGGCAAATTCTAAACAAGATGAGGCAACTGAAAAGGCCTGTACATGTCCCCTCTTGAAAAATGTTAGAGATGGTAAGAGAGGGTTAATAATTTCTCAGACTCTGAGGGCTCAAATTGAGGACCCAGAGGTAGGCCTCAGCCGTCCAGCACCAAATAAAAACTGAGATGCTATGGGAGGTTCCATCAAAAACTTCATAGGTAGCTCTGATATGGCAGTCATTGTAGACCTGTAGCAATATATAGCAGGGACCAGCCCTGCTGTTAGACGCTGTTGTAGAAACTCTAGTACTGAACCAACTAGGCAGTGGATGAGGTCCAAGTGGTGGTGTTTGCATCACAATACAATGAACTGCCACTTCAGTCCATTCAATTTCTTTGTGGAGGGAGCTCTTACATTCAGAATGGTCTCAACGACCTTAGTTGAAAGAACAGAGTTTAAGAATTGGTCCTCCTCCCTCAGGTCCGAGAACCACATCCAGGGTGGGTCGAGTGGACAGTGGGTTGACTCAACAAAGGCGAACAAGTCTACTTCCACTCTGATGAAGCTCAGACGTATCAGTTTTACCACATGTAGCTGGAGTCTCCATTCTCCGGGTTTTAGTCCCTAACTCTGATCATATATTTGAATGCCAGGGGATGTTAACTGCCTTCAGCCTAGAGCAGGGTCTGCTGTGCCAACCTGAACAGGAGGCATACATGCAGCCTGCCTTGGTGATTTATAATAGACAATACTTTCATGTTCAGGCAGTTTACGTTGCCACGTGAGATGATGGATTTACCAGGCAGTATATATGATGTGTGATGACATATGCTATGTGGCAGTTTTTGTTGTGCAAACTGCGTCAAACAAACGTATTTTAGAGCAACTGTCCAAAACATAAAATGCACATAGTTCCCCTATACTGTATAATGCCCTTGTGTTTGCTGTCCTGTGCTGTTTCGTTTTGCTTTGTTGCCCTGTCATGCGTGTGCCTTGTTTGCCTTGTGCCTTGCCACGTTTATGTGTTATATTCCTTCCTTGGATTTGCTACCTTGTCTTGATACCTTGTATACTAAGTTTTTAGTTTGTGTCGTTCTTGTTTTACCCCCATCGTGGGCTTTTGTTTTGTATAATAAACTTTTAGTTTATTCGTGTACTGCTGCCTGCATTTGGGTTCTCTGACAAATACTATAATGAAGGGACTGAGGCAGTAGAGGACCTTGTTTCATAGAAATTGTTTCACAGCCGCTCAAGAGCTGGTCTTAGCAGCCATTTTAGAACCGAGTAAAGACAGAAACAACAGATTTGAAAAGTAAAATGTAATCCAGTTTATATCTGTGGATTGCATGGCATAAAACATACATCAGCATTAAAGAAATGAAAGGTGCATTGTGATCAAGGTGGGCTTTATTTGCTCTGTTGAATAATACCAATACTTATAGTAGAGCTAAAAGTAAATTCATAAAACAGAATAATTTTTAATCTTGACATAAGCTTGTTGTTCACACCTAATTAACATCTTCTTGATACCACTTCTTGAACTACAGGTTCACAGCTGTCATGTCCTTTCATCTTGCCATAGCATGTGTTTACCAGGCACTAAAAAAAAGAATATGTCTGTCATTGATCTAGAACGCCCTGTATTTCAACATACAACAGTGTCATGGTTCTGTCCCACCTTGTCTTGCTTTTCTTGATTTAGTGGCAGAATCATGACAGAACCTCTTGTTTTGTGTGGAGAGAAACATATTATTGTCGGTCACAACATAATATGCGTTCTCTCTGGTCTCGTCTTTGGCCCCGCCCATCTTGTTTCCTCGTTTAGCCTTCCATTAGTGTTTCATTCCCCGCACCTGCCTTGTGTTAATTTACCCCTTGTTAGTCTCCCCATATAATGCCCTTGTGTCTTCTGTCCTGTGTGAGTTTGTTTTGTTTGATGTCTTTGTAGACTTTACATCTTGTTCCTGCTTCGTGCTCTATATTGTAGTAAAGCCTAGTTACTGTAAGTTTTGTGAAGTGTTGTTTAGTCCAGTTTTAGTTAGTTTCCTGGTCCGGCCTCAGTGCCGGCTTCCAGTCCCGGTCAGGTCCAGCTGCAGGCATCCAGTCCAGTCCAGCCGGTATTTCAACCGGCATTCCAGCCGGCAGCCAAGCCTGCCCCTTCCCTTGTTAAGCTCCCCCCCCCGGACTTCACGCTTCCGAGCGCCCCCCTGGACTAAGTCTCCCTCACCTAGCCCCAACACCCTTTGGACTTCCCTCCCTGAACTCTTGTGTTCCCCACCCCCCCTCGCTTGTTTTTTTTTATGTCACCCCAACCCAGTTATTATGTATTCTTGTCTGCCCTTGATTTTGTATGCAATGTTTTGTTGGTTTTTGTCACTGTCACATCTTGTCTATCACCTTGAGGAGCGTCAGGATGCCACTCCTTAAAGAGGGGCTTCTGTCATGGTTCTGTCCCACCTTGTCTTGCTTTTCTTGATTTAGTTGCAGAATCATGACAGAACCTCTTGTTTTGTGTGGAGAGAAACATATTATTGTCGGTCACGACATAATATGCGTTCTCTCCGTTTCCTCGTTTAGCCTTCCATTAGTGTTTCATTCCCTGCACCTGCCTTGTGTTAATTTACCCCTTGTTAGGCTACCCATATAATGCCCTTGTCTTCTGTCCTGTGCGAGTTTGTTTTGTTCGATGTCTTTGTAGACTTTACGTCTTTTTCCTTCTTCGTGTTCTATACCGTAGTCAAGCCTAGTTACTGTAAGATTTGTCAAGTGTTGTTTAGTTCAGTTTTCGTTCCTGTGTTGCCTGTGACTATTTATCGCTTTGTCCTTGTTATTTTACCCCCTCGCGGGTCTTTGTTTTGTTAAATAAATATTATTTTTGTTAACCCTTTACCCGCTGCCTGCATCTGGGTTCTCTGTCCCTGCACTCACCCTGACACAACAGCATTCCTCTGCACTGTAAAAGTAGATTAGCCCCTTAACTGCAAAAAAAGAAATTACAGACCAATGTCAGTATTATTATTAGGTACTTAAATCTAATTTTTAGTTACAGATATTGAAAGCAACTATATCCCAACATTAAAGTTATATTGTCAACTCTAATAAATATAAACGTAGCCATATCTATTGTGTATGATTAGGTACTGTAGCTACTACAGGGGGAAACCAAAACATATGGGTATTTCAAAACAAGCAGCTCTTCCCTTCAGACTTCCAGATGCACTTATCCTTTGTCTCATCTTTAGGTCTCGCTTTTGCCCTCTTTGGAGATTGTTTTCTAATGTGGTTTTTATTGTCACGGCTTCATTTGGTGTTTTTGTGGGAGCATTAATTGTAAACAGGATGTGTTTTGTGTGGTCTTCAAGAAAAAGTGTTTCATATTCCTGCTTGGACATTCTTCAAAACCACCTCTTTCAGCTTACAAATTACTTATGGTAAAGTGCTGAGTGAACCACATTATATAAATGGTCTTTTTGGGGTTTTCTGGTAAAAATGAGTAAGATGACAGAAGTGTATCTTCAACCGCAATGCTTCATTAGCACAAAAAACAGTAGATTAACTTTTTCCAATAATCACCTGCATTTTTTTTGCTTGCTTCTAGCAGCATAGGATATATAAGTAGGCCTAAATGAAACAATGTGAACAATTGATTTTCCACAACCCCACAGAAATCTTTCATAGAGAGGAGGGATAAAAGAGTGCTTGAAAAAAAGAGAGGCAGCAGGCTTGAATGCTCACAGTTCCTGACCTTTTGCCATTAGAAGTCTTGTAAGTTTACACCTCGCCTATTACCAAGTTGAGCTCATCTTAAGCGACTATATGGTGGCAGACTGGAGGGCCAGCAACAGTTTCCTATCTAACAGAAAATAACAGCTTGGTGGTCTCTGGTGTTTTTAGGTAGACTTCACTAGTTAAAAAGCTCATAAATAAAAACTCGGCAAATTATGTTTTAATGTAAATCTAATTATGTGGTGTGCAGTGGTGTTCTGAGGGGGTGACTTTGGCGGCTTAAGCCCATTATGTCTTGTCGAAAGCCCCTGATCTTATTAAGCCCCTGAACTTTCACTTCACAAAATAAAAATATATTATCCTCTAATTGTGTTGGGATGTTAAACAGTAACTGTTCTGGCCGGCAGGTGGGAGTGTTGTCAACAAACATTCATTGGGGTCATCATTTATCGACTGGAAGAGTAACACAATTGATCTGCAAAATTAATCATGTTTTCACAGTTCAGAACATGTTTTTGTAATTTTGATGTTTTGGCTAAATTAAATAACTCTATTCAATAAACTGTAGACCTGCGTCATGGAGTAGAGTTGGAATTACTTGGTAAGGGTGTCACATTTACGTCTGTTTCCCTATTTAGTTTTCTCCGGTTTTGCCATTGGACTTAATTTTGCCATGATCCCTTACCTGTACCTCGTTTGTTTAACTCGCACCTGTTAGTTGTTATCGTCATCACTTGTACACTATTTAGCCACTGCCTTTTTCATTTGTTCTTTGTCTTGTTTACTGTGTGGTAACTGCCTTCTTGGAGTTCTGTTTATTTGTATCGAGTGCTTTCATTAAATATATTCAAACTGTGGATTACCTTCGTCTACCGGAAACATAACAAGGGAGATTACATTCATTTTCAATGAGTAGCCTACATAAATGACCTGTCCCAAAAACAAAAAGGTTGTAAAACTGAGACCTTAATGAACCCTCTTGTTTATGCAAATGATTTGGATAATTTTCTCAAAGTAGCGCTGGATGCCAACAGCTAATAAATATTTGTTCTATGCTTTAAAATGCCCCCTGGTGAAAAGACTTGTGTGAAGGTTAAAGGTAGGATTGGGGATAGAAAATATCGGCTTGGTGTGGTGTTTGTTAATGAACTGGTCATGAATGTCAAATTACAGTATAGGAATTATTTTAAGACAATCAAACAAGTTACTAAACAGAGTAGATGTCTCAATTCTATGTCCCCTTGATACATTGTGTTGCTTATGTTTTAAGATAAAGCACCAATAAAGCACATTGATTCAATAAAGCCTGTAGGGTTGGGGTGTTTGACACGGTACATGGAGCACAACTTCTAGGAAGCATGGTGATGGAATGGTGAGGAATTATACACAGCATTCTAGACTAAACAGTAAGTTCATTAAATAAAAAAAGATTGATTTGAAACATGGATTGGGTTCATTAAATGAAATTTGCTAGTACTCCAGCAAACAATGTACTGCACCTTTCTTTCTGGTTGGAAATAAACAGAGACTGTGGGCAGTAGGCACACATACAGTACATCTGTTAAAGAGCATTGTCTGGAAAGCATTGTGTGCTAATTGTGTACAAACATCTGATAAACATCTCAAGAAAAACACAGACGAGCAAAAATAGATGACATTGCACAAATACTGTACGTGACTGGACTAGAGACATGCAAAAAAAAAAACGGTGATTTGCAAATCATGTTCAATTGAATGACAATTTAACTTAATATCCTAAAGGAAGGGGTCGGTTCAACAGAACAGGCAACATGCCACCCTGTTTTAACACAATGTTCATGTTCCACAGTCATACATTATGACCCATCTGCAGACCGGGCAACGTCTGTGTGCTTTCCAGACGGGTGTGTTGAGGTCTAAGTAACAAGCCTCCGTGAAGGGTAAACAATTTATTTACATTAACTAAATATGATTATTATGCTTTTGATCTCCAAAAACCTCTTTGAGACAAAACACATGGTATTGGTTTCAGTCTAAACATATGACATTAATTCCACTCTGAAATGGCATAAGGTTGATTATTATACATTCTTTGGTTATTTTGCCTATTTTTTCTCTTTAAGAATGTTTACCTAAATCTTTCCAGTTTATAACTTCCACAAAATTACATTATGTCTCTGTAACAGCTTGTAATATGTATGAATTTATAAGGGTGTGGAAAACATATGTCGTAATCTTCCCCCCGAAAAACAAAACACATAAAATCACATCTTTGGCACCCTTGTAAAATTCAGTTGTACAGTATGCTCACATGCGCCAAGAAAGTTTAAAAAAAGGTCCAAAAACAGGTTGCCAGTTCAGAGCACAACAGAACAGCCTTCCCTCCTCAGGCTATGTGCCTCCACAGATGTTTCATTCAGCCTTTGCAGCATTTGGCCACTCTAAAAGTGCTTCAGCCACTGCATTCCCTCCCATTGTACTGTGAAGGAGAGAGAATGACAGGGACAGTCTGTTTACCACCATCCCCTCCTCCCTTCTCCCCGTGTTAGCTCGAGGGAAGCAAAGGGTAGGGGACATTGGGGCGGCAGCACAATTACGAAGGGTCCGGCTTGAAGCTCCGAGTGGCACAGAGGGTCAGAGAATGGAGCTGCGCTTCTGGGCCTCCCGAATCCTGAATCCACCGGGTGGGTGGTCTCCTCTCTCCACACCCATTCTCTTTCTCTCTCTAATTCACTCACTCTCTCACTCCTCTGTTATCCCAACACCTCCAAGAGAAACGATTAGCTCATCCACTCTGGCCAGCACTTAAGCTCTGATGTGGCAGTCAGTGGCACAGACTGGATTCATTGAGAGTTAGATTAGAGAGCCTCATGAGCGAGCTGCATGGTCAGAACCGCAGAGGGAGCCGCTGCCTCTCTTGCTGTTGGTTCTTCTTGAAGGGCTGCAGGTGGGCCCTTTTTAATAACACACGACTAACTGGGTGGCAGTTTGCACTAATCATGTCACTGATTACCTCTGGCATGAGGAAATACACAGTAATAAATGAACCTATAACCTCCTTCCATCCATCCAATAGAATTCACACACCTGCAAAATAAGCCCTGATGAAAAAGCACAATAGACATTTTCTGCCATGATAAATATTTGAAATGGAAGCAATTAGGAAAATTTGATTAATACACCAGGTTTTAGTCTACAAGAAATTCAACCAATCTGAAGCAGGAATAAGGGCCAATTTGTGCAATAAACAATTTCATGCTATTCTCACTGCGTTTTTATACTTTTAGCGACACCTAGTGTCTACATGTGGTTTCTACATGACAGGTTCCAGTTTATAAATGCCCTGAGTGCAGTAACTAATTGCTCAAGCTGAAATTTGTCTTTTAGTCTTTAAAATCAATTTACCTCATTTAAATGATTTGATGTACAGTATTTTGTAAAATACAGGTTATTACCAGTTTTACAAATGATTTTAAACCTAAAATACAGTTGCAACTAACAACAATTCTTTCGTAAGTGCTGTTACCCCATGGAAAGTCTTGTCTTATGAAAGTCTGCTAGTGACTAATGGAAAAACTAAACATGCCTACACTGTTGGAAAAGTGGTACAAAAGCTGTCACTGGTACCCTTTCAAAAGGTCCTATAGTATACAGTATGTTCCAATAACTGTAGGTACATTGAAGTAGGGGGAATATCACATTGTAAAAAAATTATCCCATACATGTTGGCCACAGTTATTGGTACCCTTGTATTTAATACATTCTGCAAACCACAATTTGTAACAAAAACAGCTCTGAGTCTTTTCTTTTCTTTCTGGTGAGTTTTTTTGTGTTTGAGTCTTTTTATTGAGATATTCAATGAAACAATCCAATATTCATTGTTACATACAGGATTTTGGTTATTAAAGAGGAGAAAAAAGAAAATAGAGATAAGATAAAACCAAATAAAAAACACTTGAAAATCTGAACATACAAGTACAACAAACATATAGAACAAAACTAAACAAAAAACAACCCCTTACCTCCCTCCCAACCCTTGGGACTTAAATCATGTCACACTTATGGTCAACACAATGTGATTATTCAACTTGCATTATCAAGTTATATCAGAAGAGGGGACCAAATCCTATTAAAGTTATCCAATTTATTTACCAATGGGAATCATTTTTTTTTCCAAATTTAGTACTACTTAATTATTTCTTCCAACCAAAGTTTTGCTGATGGGGTTTCTGTTGTTTTCCAGAATCTTATGATGAGTTTATTTGCCACAATAAGTCTATAGGACAGCAACTGCTGTTGAGGGTTTTGAAGAGATATGATTTTATCACAGATTCCAAATATCACCAGAAGGGGGTCAGGTTCTAATAAAACATCTGACAGAGTTTCAAATACTTTAGTCCAGAATAGGGTTAATTTAGAACAAAGAACATAACTATGCAAGGGAGTGGCTACATCAGTCTGACATTTGTCACAAAATGGGGAAACATCTAGAAAAACTCTGTGTAATATTGTTTTATAATGGAATCGATGGATAATCTTAAATTGAAATGTTGGTGCTCCCTCTTTTTCAGTTCATCCCACTCTCTTTCCATAGGGTTCAGGTCAGGGAACTGGGATTGCTATGGCAGGATCTTGATTTTGTGTTCAGTGACCCATTTTTTGTTGATTTGGATGTTTGTTTTGAACCAGTGTGCTGATGGAAGATCTAACCATGACCCATTATAATATTTCTATTTCTAGCAGAGCAAGTCAGGTTTTTTTATCTGTTGGTATTTGAAATAATACATGATGCCATGGACCTGAACAAGATGTCTAGAACCTCTGGTATAAAAGTATGTCCACAACAATGAAGAGCTGACGGTATATTTAACTGTGGACGTTTACATTTAGTCATTTAGCAGACGCTTGTATCCAAAGCGACTAACAGAGAGTTCAGGGAGCAATAAGCGCTATGTCATACAGGAGCAATAATACAATAGGTGCTAATACAAAGTTGAGGGAATACCTGTTGAGAGAAAAAGAGAGGGTTAGTTTCTTTTCTTATTTTTTCTTCACATTTGTCTGTCAAGTATTCACAGAAGAGATGTGTTTTAAGTAGTTTTTTGAATGTTGTGAGAGATGTGGTTGACCGGACTGAGTTAGGAAAAATGTTCCACCAGGAAGGAGTTGTGTAGGAGAATGAGTGGGAAAGCGATTTACTGCCCTTTTGAGAAGGCAATACAAGACGCCAGGACATGGGGCATTTTTTTATCCATGTGTACACCAAACCTATCTTGTGTTATTGCTGTCCCAAAAAAGTTCCAGTATGAAATATTTATGTGGTGGAGTTTGTTTTTGTATGAGAGCAGAAGATCAGATATCAAGAACAGTGTCCCAAACAACTTGTAGTGATGGACGTGCAGTTTTCCTTAATTTTTATTTTATTTTTGTCTGACACTAAAATTCAAAAATCTCTGCAATTCTTCATCTGTGATCCTTGAAGAGTCTTTGGCCACTCAAATGATTCTCCTCGCTGTGCATTAAAGGTCTCATGAACTGGGCTTGTTTATTGTTTTATACTGTTGTATGAGGTATATTTATGATGTTCAAAAACATCTAAATCAATAAGTAATAGGATATTTTCTACCCGGGTTTTGAGGCCAGCTCGACAAACGCTCAGTTTTAATGGGCGTGCCGCATTGAAGACTTGGAAGTAAACGCCCACTGCTATGATTGGATAGCAGTTTGCGTAGTAAACTTAGTTGGAGCCTTCTGTGAATTTGGTTAGAGACATAACGTTAGGTTAGGTGGATAAAACCTTGAAAAATGATATATGAGCCCGCCAAATCACAGAGATGCCGATTCGCACGGGACTAATATTATCACAGGACCTCAGTGTTCGTCAAAATATGGTAGGTAATTTGTGGAGGAATTTTTACTTTACAAATTACCGACATGGCTGATTCGCACAGGATTAAGATCACAGACAACTTCTACAAGTATTACAAATTGAGGTCCCCTGGTAATACTAATCCCGTGCGAATAGGGCTCAGGGCATATCAAGCGATCTCTAATAAAGCAATAGTGATGCATAGTACAAAAATGTTGTACTCACATAAGATTGCTGTGCCATTCCTATCGGATCCAATATTGATGGCACAGCACTGCTTTTTAATTTTAGTCTCTCCGCAAATCCAGCGTCGACCTGTGCCTTGTACACAAAGGAATCCGCGGTAATGTTTTACCCACGTGAACTGGAACGTCTTTAAAAATAAACTTCAACCACGTATTACTAATGGATCCGGAATCTGAAGGAAGGTTATGCAGCGACTGTTTTCTTCCAAAACCAGGCACTGACTGCACAATATATTGCGATCTTTAACGGCATGTTTATTGCTTGCTCGCTCTATCTGGTTCCGTGCAACTTTAGTACTGTCATGCGCAAACCAGTGGGCGGCGCTAGAGAAGTAGTCGTTGATATTCTCCTGTGGAGGCGGTGTTCAACCTATCAATGATAGATAGGTGCATTCCAGGACCTGGTGTTCGCTGGGCCTGGTGTCAATAACATGTAATCTCAGTAACAAGGGTGTTTTCAGTTCTGACACTTACAGGATGTTTGCTTGAATACGATTCCCTCTTATAAAAATTAAATGTCTTAAATTTGGTTAAAATTGATGTCTTAATTCATCGCTCCTTTAAGACAATATAGACACACGTTCTCTTTGAGGTAGATTTGCGACATCTCTAGTCCAATAAAAACTCTTAATTATTGCCCTGATGTTGGAAATGGGAATTTTTATTGTTTCAACCATTTCCTTTTAAATATACTTTCTATTTCGTGTAGCTCAACAATCTTTTGCTGCACATCAGAACTATTTTCTTTGGTTTTACCCATTGTGATGAATGATTAAGGGAGTTTGGGCTTTGTGTTACTTAGAATCAGAAAGAGCTTTATTGGAAGGAATTTGTCTTAGTGACAGAAGCTTCCAGTGCACATACAGGTTAAAAAAGTGACAAGGCACAAGTAACAAAACGTAAAAAATAATTATGTGAGAGACAATACACATTTGGGATGGTTCTTCATAAAACATAAAATAGTTATCACGATTTCATGTGCTTATTTATGAAGAAGACATGCCAGCGGCACTTGCCTGAATATGGAAAATAATGCTTTAAAAATAATAATAATAAAAATAAATGCTTTAAGAACCTTTAAGATTTGCACGCAATTGCTTATATTTTTTCTTAGCCAACATTAAATACTGTAGGCCTATACAGTACTATTTAGTCTTTGGCCCCGCCCCTCTCGTTTCCTCATTATTGCTTGTTAATTATTTTATGCCCAACACCTGTTCCCCTCTTGGTTTTAGTCCCTATTTAATGCCCCTGTGTTTTCTGTCTTGTGCTGGTTCATTTTGATTTGTGTGGGTGAGTTCCTGTGGTTAGTTTAGTCTAGTCTAGTTATTTGTAATTTATGTTGTATGTGTTGTCTTTAGTCTTGTCTAGTGTAGTTAGTCTATGTTCCTGTTGACCCATCGTGTTTTATACCCTTGTTCTGTTATGTTACCTGTTCTGTTATGGGTTTTTGTTTTATTTTTATTATTAAAAAGTCTTGCGTTAACCCCTTACCCGCTATCTGCGCCTGGGTCCTCTGTCCCCTCACACCCCGATCCTGACAGAATTGCACATGTTTTTATTGCACAGTAGAACATTTAATTGTTCATGAGGTAGATGGCCTGAGGGAAGAAACTTTTCCTATCTCTGGCTGTTTTGGTGCTCAGTGCTCTGTAGCGCCGACCAGATGGCAGAAGTTCAAAGAGAAAGTATGTGGGGTGAGAGGGGTCCAGAGTGAAGTTTTTTACTCACTCTAGATGAGTACAGTTCTTGTAGATTGGGGAGGGTTGTGCCATTGATTCGCTCAGTTCGATTATCTGTTGTAGTCTTCGGAGGTCAGTTTTTGCAGCTGAGCCGAACCAGACAGTTATGGAAGTGCAGAGGACAGATTCAATGACAGCTGAGTAGAACTGTAAGAGCAGCTCCTGTGGCGAGTAGAACTGTAAGAGCAGCTCCTGTGGCAGGTTGAACTTCCTCAGCTGGCGAAGGAAGTACAGCCTCTGCTGGGCCTTTTTGACAATAGTCAATGCGTATGTCCCACTTTAGGTCCTGTGAGATGGTGGTGCCCAGGAACCTGGATGACTCTACTGCGGCCACAGTGCTGTTCATGATAGTGAGTGGGGGGAGTGCAGGGGTGTTTCTCCTAAAGTCCACTATCATCGCCACTGTTTTTAAGGTGTTTAGCTCCAGGTTGTTATGACTGCACCAGACAGCCAGCTGCTCAACCTCACTTCTGTAAGCAGACTCGTCACCGTCCTGGATGAGGCCAATAACTGTAGTGTCGTCTGCGAACTTCAGGAGCTTGACCGAGGGGTCAGTAGAGGTGCAGTCGTTGGTGTACAGGAAGAAGAGCAGTGGGGAGAGCACACATCCCTGGGGGGCACCAGTGCTGATGGTACGGCTGTTGGATGTGAATTTACCAATTCTAACTAGCTGTTGCCTGCCTGTGAGAAAGCTGGTGATCCATTGACAGACAGAGCTAGGAACAGAGAGATGGTTTAGTTTGGTCTGGAGGTGTGTTAGGACAATGGTGTTAAAGGCTGAACTGAAGTCCACAAACAGGATCCTTATGTAATTCCCTGGTTTGTCCAGATGTTGTAGGGTATAATGCAGTCCCATGTTGACTGCATCATCCACAGACCTGTTTGCTCGGCAAACTGCAATAAACTGCATTTATTTTTACAGCTATTATTTACCAAGAGTGCCAATATTAGTGGATGGCACTGTATGTATACATTTGATAGCAATATGTGTTGTAGCTATTTTTTGAAAAGGTACCACCCTGTGACAGCTTTTATTCTGTTTTTCTGACAGTGTATGATGAAAGTGAAAGTGACCAATTAGTCAGATATGGTGACCCATACCCGAAATGTGACCTCTGCATTTAACCCATCCAGAGAGTAGTGAACACACGCACACCCGGAGCAGTGGGCAGCTATCACTGCAGCACCTGAAAACTGAATGTCTAAGTTTGTAGAACATAACACATTTGGTATTACACAGGGTTTTACAAGAGTGTGCAAGTTCCTTTAGCCCATTTTTGGGTAACTGTCTGCAGCATCCTGTGCTGGTCATAGAAGTGGAAGTTATGTGGTTTCATATGACACTTTACATTAAAAAGTAATGTCTTGAGGAAGGAAGCTCATTTGGATGAAGTCTGTGCATATGGTAAAAATGTGCTGTGCCTTTCTGCATCTCCTTATCGGTATGTATAAAAGTGTTTTTTATCTTTTATTGTACAAATTTAAGATGAGAAAGTTGATAAAGTTGATGAAAATAGTTTTTTTTACAAAAAATTCTCTAAAATATGACATTTTCGGTCAAAACTTGAAATATTTTCTGTTTAAAAAAACAATCTGGGATGTGACAAATATGAGAGATTAGGCTACATAATTTGTTGGATTTCTGTCAATTATACAAGCAGCAACAATACCCATGGAGAATGGATGGTTCTTCATAAAACATAAAATAGTTATCACGATTTCATGTGCTTATTCATGAAGAAGATATGCCAGCGGCACTTGCCTGAATATGGAAAATAATGCTTTAAAAATAATAATAATAAAAATAAATGCTTTAAGAACCTTTAATATTTGCACGCAATTGCTTATATTTTTTCATAGCCAACATTAAATACTGTAGGCCTATACAGTACTATTTAGTTATTAACTTTTATTTAAGCTAGGTTTAGTTGTTCTATTAATGATCAATCTCTAACTGAGAAAGCATAATAATTATTACAATAAATAATTTTATATATATTAACTGATTTTATAATATTTAACTGATATATTACCTTATTTATTATTCTAATTAAAACTCAAATCAGATATTCTCAACTAGCACGGTGTGGGAAATAGCGACGATGGAGCACCAAGGGGTTGACAAACAAGACATGACAGACTGGGACATAGACAAGAACCAAATACACATAGACAACATAACCAATGGCAAACATGACAAAATGACAGCGGGGTTGGGGTGAGATAATATAAATAACAAACATGGGAGGGGGGGAGCGGGGGTGGGGCAAAACAAGGGTTCAAAGGGGGAAGTCCAAAGGGGCTGGGGGAATGGTCCTAGTCCCAGATTGCACTTGAGGGCACGGAGTTCTGGGGGATTTAGGGGAGGAAGTCCTGGGGAGAGAACCGCCGACATTTCAGTCGTTTCAGTCAGTCAGGACAAGGCTGGGCACCGGCTGGAAGGCTGGCCGCACAAGGCTGAGGGCAGGCTGGAAGGCCGGCTGCTGCACCAGCTGGGACGCCGGCTGCTGCACTGGCTGGACAGGACAGGACACCGGACTGGATCCCGGCTGCACCGGACTGGACACTGGACTGGAAACCGGACTGGATGCCGGCTGCACCGGACTGGACACTGGACTGGACGCTGGCTGCACCGGACTGGACGCCGGCTGGATCACCGGCTGGGATTCCAGCCGCACCGGACTGGGCGCCGGCTGCACCAGACCGGACTTCCCCCTCCTTGGCTTCTTTTTCCTGGACCGGCCCACAAGACATGTGGCCGGTTGCTGGGAAGCGGTGGGGGGCACGACTAGCTCTGTGCTAGAGGAGTCGGACGGGGAGTCCCACGACTCCCTCCGTCCACGCCTGCCACGGAGGCTAGCCGGTGGTGGAGAGGCTACATCCGATGAGGTGGAGGGTGCGGAGAGGCCCACGACCCCGAGCTGCAGGGTCTGGCCCTCCGGGATTGTCGCCAGCCCCATAGAAGACCCCGCCACGGACAGTCCCCTGGACTCCTCGCGATCTGGAGCTGATCTACGAAGCCCAGGGGCCTCAACCTGTGCATCTCCGCAGGCTCAAAGGGTTCGTCGAGGCAGCTGTTGAAGATAACCTTCAACTCCGCCTCGTCGAACCCTGAGTGGCGCGCTGTGGAGAGGAAGTCCATGGCAAAGGTCTTCACGGGGGTGCCTTTCTGGCGAAAGCCGAACAAGGTGTGAGCCTGGCGGCTCTTAAATGCCTCGTCCGTCTCCTCCATGCTGCCTGCTGGGTTCGGTGTTGGCTGTTAGATTCTGTCACGAATGGCGTGGAAGAACCCAGATGCAGGCCGGCATGAAGGGGTTAACACGAAAGACTTTAATGACAAAACAAGAAACAAAAACCCACAATGGGGACAACAAGACTCGATAACTAAAATAAAACTGAAACAAAACACTTCCCACGGGGGGGGGCAAAAATAAACTAACAAAACAACCAGCGACACAACGTCTTAAACAAGTAAGGGAAGGGAAGGCAAGGCGAGACAAGGGTATCCACGGGCAAGGCAAAACACGAAGCACAGGGTACAGGGTACACAGTACATACACAATCCACGAGCCCAGGACAAAGAAACATGAGGGCATTTTATAGGCAAGACAAACGAGGGATAATTACACAGGGCAGGTGAGGAACATTAGACACAGCAGGGAAGCAATACATGAAACGAGAGGGGCGGGGCCAATGACGAGACACGAGAAAGCACATGAGATGTAAAACGTAAACAACTCATGGCTTTCTCACATAAAACCTAAGGGCTCCATCCTGATCCTGCCACATGACTAGAAATACAAAAACAATAAGGCAGGACCGTGACAGTTATGTTTGAATTCATTCTTAAACACATGGGCATTTGGTTATAAATTAGGTTTCATATTAATTTAACTTTTAGTAATGTTGTTTATAGCATTTCCACTTTTCTACTGACTGTTACTCATAAAACATGATGTGACACATGTTCACTGCAAAATCTATGGTTGTACTGACACTTAGCGATCAAAAGTAGGAATTAAAATTTCCCCACCGCAAGAAAGGCATTTTGGTTGAGTACCTACTGTATTAACCATGATGAACTGACCCAATCTTTATCTGTAAAAATGCAGGTGTCGTAATTGCCCTGAATGTTGTGGCTGAAGAGGCCACAAACAACACAAGCAGAGAAAACATAATGGAAACCTCATCTGCTCCAGTTTCACTGTTTCCAAATACCACCAAATTCAATGATACAAAGCAGAATGTCACGGATGACCTGCGACGTACCACAGCTGAGATTACCACCTTACCCAAATCGGGTAGCTAACGCAGACATAAGTAGCTCTGTGCTTGCTTGCTTGCTGCTTAAAGAGGGATATCACAACACACAGGGATCACAACACACAGGGATATCACTAACATTGCTAGTCACTTTAAAAGCTATGCTGCTTTCTTAACCATGCATAAACAGGAAGCTTTAAATGGAAAAAGGACATCTGGTGATTTGTCTGTCTGCATTGCCAACAGATTTTCCTACTCCTCCTCCTGTCTCAGAACATCCTCAAACCAACAATACCACCACAGAACATACCCGTATGATGTCTACAAAAGCCAGCATAACAGGTGTGATTCATACAGGTTTGAAATATTAAATGATAAGTAAATGATGACAGATTTTGTATTTTTGGGTGAACTATCATTAATGGTAAAGTTGTTTAGGAAACTACTACTACTACTAGTAGTAATAGTAATAATAGTAATATAATACCTACACTGTAAAAAAAAAGTTGAGTCAACTTAAAATAATAAGGCAACCTATCACAAGCACGTTTTTTGAATTAACTCAACAGAGACTGAAGTTCCCCCAACTTAAAAAAGTATGTTGAAGTCATTAATTCCCTTTCTGTCGGTCTCTCGTCGTTGTGTCGAGACAGAATGGGGTTTGAACTTGAGAACCTATCATCTCTGAGTTGACTTTTAAAAGGCCAATGAAACTGGCGAATGGAATGAGCATGCCAATCTCTGCCATGTACATACGGGTATAGAAGGAAGATGGCGTGCCCCATTCATTCACCTTTTGTTCTTCGGAACCTGCGAGGCATATGCTGAGCAAATTCATCTCCAAGAATTCACTGCTGGATTTACGACGCGAGCAGCGGATCGTCCCCTCTTCCATGACTTTCCCCTGGGCATTTCGGCAGAGTCAGAGGCATCTAAAAGAGCAGATTTCTTTTTTTCTCTCCACAGCGTGTCTCTCGACATGTCTCGCCGCTGTGCTCGTGGATGCGGCGGGCTCATCCTGGATGGGGACACACACGATACCTGCATCACTGGGTCGCCAGCACGAACGACAAGCATGAATGGTCCATGAGCCAGTGGCTGACGGAGAAGCGTCCATGGGAATCCCCATATCACCCTTGCTGCTCGCCGAGACGGAAGGCTGCGCCGAAGTGGCAGACGCCATTGATCGGGAAGCAAACGGGGTGGTGGCTGTATTCAAACAGAATACAGCCACCCGTGACCGCAACACCTTGATACGTGCCCCCTTCTTAGCGCGTTCCTGTCGGACGGGCTCTGTCTCTCTGACTTCCCTCGATGGCGGGGCAGCTAGGGGCTATGTTGACATTCCCCAGGCTGAGCGTGCTGTCGCGGTGCATCTTTTCCCGCAGACGGCCGCCACCTGGAGAGGTCGGCCTAGACTCCCGTCCAAAGCGTGTAAGTTCTCATGTCGAGAGCTTACAACCGGTGTGGGCCAAGCTGCCTCCGCCCTGCACGCCATGGCCATCCTGTAGGTACAGTACACCAGGCCAAGGCGTTAAAGCAGCTGCACAAGGGAAAGTCCAACCCAGGGATTATGCAGGAACTTCGCGCCGCCACTGACCTCGCTTTCTGGGCGACTAAGGTGACGTCACGAGCCCTGGGTTGCACAATGTCTACTTTGGTGGTCCAGGAGAGACACAAGGTGGGCTGTTTGGGGATATGGTCGAGGACTTCGCACAGCAGTTCTCGGCCGTAAAAAAGCAGACAGAGGCGATTAAACATATTTTGCCTCGCCGCGACCCGGCCGTCGAGGTCCCGTGCGGCATCTGCTCCCCCAGAAGCGCAAGACCCCGTGGAAGAGAGCATCATCTTCCCGTCAGCAGCCGCAGAGAAAGCAGAAGCGCCCCTGATGAGCGGAGCCCAGGGGGATCGAGTGCGGACCCGATGTCAGCCATTCCATCATACCCGGGTCCGAGGGGGGTGGTTCCTTCCCCATCCCCTCCTCCACTGTGCCCTTTTCAGGGCCTGGTGGCCACTCTCCCTGGGTTTTTCTCTCCACAAACAGTCGCAGCCTCTACCCGACGTTGCGTCATGGACTGTGGTACCGCAGCAGACCCACAGGTTTCAGTGCTCTCTAGCACTTAGTGCTCTCAACCTCTGGTCGCAGCAGGCAGGTAAGTCAGCAGTACCGCCTGCCTCCCCGGGGTCGGTCCCACCGTGAGGCCGCCGCCCTGCCAGCCACCGAACCACCTCCCATGGACACAATGTTACAGATCAGTCCACTAAGCGTCCAAGACGCTTTCCACACCATCGCGCTGGCTAGAGAGGACGATCTGTCTCAGCTACCCGATCCAGTTCGCCAGACGCCCGCCTGTGTTCAGGGGCATTCTATTCACCTCTGTTTGAGGCGAGGATGCCCCCGTTCTCCGGGCAGAGGTCACCACCCTTCTGGCAAAAGGAGCGATCGAGCCCGTCCCTCAGGCCGAGATGTCTTCGGGCTTCTACAGCCCGTACTTCATCGTCCCCAAGAAAGGTGGGGGGCTGCGTTCCCTGAACAGGCACCTTCACAGGTTACCGTTCAGGATGGTAATGCAGAAACGCATTCTGGCGTCTGTCACACACCAGGATTGGTTCGTGGCAATCGACCTGAAGGATGTGTACTTTCATGTCTCGATTCTCCCTCGTCATCGACCATTCCTACGGTTTGCTTTCGAGGGTCGGGCATATCAGTACAAGGTCCTGCCCTGGCCCTGTCTCCGCGAGTCTTCACCAACGTGGGGAGAGAGGTGTGCGGATTCTCAACTATCTCGACGACTGGCTTATCTTGGCTCACTCTCGAGATCTGTTGTGTACCCACAGGGACCTGGTGCTCCAGCACCTAAGACCGCTTGGGCCTTCGGGTCAACTGGGACAAGAGCAAGCTCTCCCCGGTGCAGAGCATCTCTTATCTCGGTATGGAACTAGACTCATGTTTCATGATGGCGCGTCAGTGAGTACAGTCAGTGCTGAACTGCTTGACCCTGTTCAGGCGGCCGTTAGCGGTCCCCCTGAAACTATTTCAGAGGGTCCTGGGACACATGGCATCCTCGGCTGGGGTTATCCTGCTCGGGTTGAGGCACATGCGACCGCTTCAGCACTGGCTAGAGTCGGGTTCCCCGCAGAGCGTGGGACACCGGCACCAGGCGTATTCCCATCACGCCTCACTGCCATCACACCCTAACCGCTTGGTCATCCATGACCTTTCTCCAGACAGGAGTTCCGCTTGGGCAGGTCTTGAGACGCGTCGTGTTTACGATGGACCCTGCACGGTTGGGGTGCGGTGTGCAATGGGCATGCAGTGTCGGTTCATAGGACGGGCCCCCGCCTGCATTGGCACATCAACTGCCTGGAGTTGTTGGCTGCTCTGCTTGCTCTAAAGAGGTTCCAGCCCCTCATTCAGGACAAGCATGTGCTGGTTTGTTCAGACAGCACGAGTGCCGTAGTGTATATCAATCAACAAGGTGGCATTCGCTCACGGCAAATGTCACAACTCGCCCGACGCCTCCTCCTGTGGAGTCAGCAGGTGGTGAAATCCCTGCGAGCCACACACATCCCGGGCGACCTAAACCAGACAGCCGACGTGCTTTGTTGTCAGGTCACGCTTCGCAGAGAGTGGCGACTCCACCCCTGCGTAGTCCAGCTAATTTGGGAGCTGTTCGTCTCCCTGGACACCACCCTATGCCCGCTTTGGTACTCCCTGACCGAGGCACCCTCGGCACGGATGCCTTAGCACACAGCTGGCCGTTGGACAAGCCGAAGTATGCCTTCCCCCCAGTGAGCCTCATTGCACAGGTCCTGTGCAAGGTCAGGGAAGAGGAGCATCAAGTGCTGTTAGTTGTGTCCTACTGGCCCAACCAGACTTTGTTCTCAGACCTACTGGCTCTGACAACAACTCCCCCCCGGCCGATTCCCCTGATGAAGGACCTTCTTTCTCAGAGGAAGGGCACGGTCTGGCACCCGAGACCAGACCTCTGGAACCTCCACGTCTGGCTCCTGGACGGGACGAGGAGATCCTGAGTGGCCTGCCACCTGCGGTCGCTGAGACTATTTCTCAGGCTAGGGCCCCAGCCACTAGGCATCTATACGCCTTTAAGTGGCGCCTCTTCTCATCCTTGTGTGCTTCTCAAGGAGAAGACCCGCAGAGATAACCCCTTCAGTGTTGTGTCCAGTACGTGCCTTGCGCCTCTACTTGGACCGCACACAGTGCTTCAGAAGCTCTGAGCAGCTCTTTGTCTGCTTTGAAGGACAGCAGAAGGGGAGGGCTGTCTCCAAACAGAGGTTGGCGCACTGGATCGTGGACGCCATCACTACAGCTTACCGATCTCAGGATCTCCCGTGCCCACTGGCAGTGAGAGCTCACTCTACTCAGGGTGTAGCCTCCTCGTGGGCCTGGCTCGAGCCTGGCTCAGGGCGCCTCTCTGGCAGACATCTGCGGGTTGGGCTATGCCCAATACATTTGCACGATTCTACAACCTTCGTGTGGAGCCAGTGTCAGCCCGTGTCCGGCACGGTACCAACAGTTAGACTGGCGGCCGGCTGGGCGTACGCCTGCTAAAGCGCCTTCTCCCCCTCGGGTGAGTCAGTGCGCTATTCTAGCCTCCCTGCTTTCCCCTCACGGCGAAGCACAGGCATTCCATAAATCACTAAGCACTTCTCCGACAGGGAGTCGGGCGGAGCGGCTTCCTGCCAGGCCTGGTTTCGGTAGAGTTTCCCTAGTCAGGTGAACCCCTTAATCTGTGCTAGTGCTTCATACGTAGTGACTCCCCCACTTGAGGTCGTCCCATATGATGTTTCCTCAATTTACGGTTCCCCCATTGGTGAGCCTGTGAACTCCCCTCAGTGGAACATCCACCTGCGATTGTGCACACCTCAGAGTGGGCCGCACGCCTTCTTCCCAATTGGTGAGACCATGATGGAGTCTCCACACATTCCCCCCTCCGTGCAGTGGGATGTGGTCGCCATAGCGCCTCTTCTGCAAGAGGTGGTAGCACTTCCCAGTGTTCCTTACAGTATCAGGCGGCTATCTCGCTATAGAGAACAGAAGGCCGATGGTAAGATCCCTCAGACTTCATTAGACCTGATATCGTACCTTTCTTAGGTTAAGATTTGCATTTGCGCTCACTAGTGACACGCTTATGCCAGTCAGTGTCGCTCCGCTAGAGTCTGTGACATGGCGGAAGTGCTGTGGCGTGTTATATAGGGACCCCATTCTGTCTTGACACAACGTCGAGAGACCGACAGAAAGGGAACGTCTCAGTTACGTAATTAATTTATTTGTCTTTTACTACAATTGTATGTGTTTTCTGCCTCAAACAGACCAATACTTTAACACAAACTGTTACACAGTTCTTTGATCAAATGCATTTATACCGGTTTTGACATTGTGTCATGCACTTACACCTCAACATTGAACACACAAATCTCAACCATGGTAACAATCAAAAACAGTCATTCATTTAAAAACACTAAATGAACTAAGAGTAACAACAACATTTAAGCATAAATTAAGCCAGCAAGAACTGAAACACTAATCTTTAAAAGAAAAACAAACAAGAAACACAGAATTGCATGCTGCAATGCATCTTGGGAACTTTCAAACTCTTGCAATATTGTTTCAGAATACACTGTTTTGTAAGTTGGGCAAACTTTCTGACACATTTTGGCCAAAAAACTTGAGAATCTAAGTCCAGTCAACAAAATAATCTTTATTAGAAACATGTTTAGGCTAATTTTGTTCAGTATATGCAAAACAATAATTTGATTCTTTAACTAAAAATTCCATGTTCAAGTTACTTATCTTTGTAGGGAGAACATTTTGCAAGTTGGAATTTTTACAGTGTAATCCAAATTAGTTTTATCTTTGAACAGAGCATTCAGAGCACTCAAGACAATTTGCACATTAATCTGACTATCCATGTATGGTATTATACATCTTTGCATCTTTTATTCATTTTTTAACAGTACCACCAACACAAGAATCAACTAGATCAAACTATGGATCAAGTGAGATTTTCACCTTATTTTCGATTAATTTATTCATTGAGTTTCATGCTTATTTTGAATAAATACATAATAATATGCAGACCAGATTCTCTTTCAATTCGACCCCTTTTTAAACTCTCAACAGCTTACGTAATTATCTTAATTATTATTATTGTGTGCATCATTGGGGGAACAGCGTATTGCTGCCTTCAAAAGAACTCCAGGGTAAGAAAAATGTACTTTATTTACTCATTTATTCATTTGTTTGTTGTAAAACAGTACATTTTTATTTATTTCACGCCAAAATTGGATAGAGTGTGCAGGAGTTAAAAAACAGTCACCATTGAAATCCAGGACTTAGAATTAAAATTCAATAGTCATAATTCATAGCTCTCTGTGCATTTGATATTTTATCATGTTTAGATTGAATAAATTATGATTATGTAATGCAGAGATACTCCGTGGATTTACATCCCAAAAAGGAAGAAGCTCAGATTCCGCTCAGCACAGTGGATGGTGAAGTGTTTGACTCCACATCAGTTAAAGGTAAATGTCATTTCTAAAACTCTGTTACCATGGGGATTTCTCTTCTTAAACTCATTTTGTGTTACTGTTTCCAAAGATATGCACACATTTAGTCCTGTTGAGCCCAACATGCCAATAAAAGACCCTGAAGCTGTGAAGGAAGCTGAAAAGCCAGACGGAGAGAAAGGTAAGACTTATCAACATGAGGTTTCTTCATAACATAGAAAGCAGAAGGAAGTAAATGATTCTTTGGTGGTTCTAAAGTGTAAAGACTTCCACAAAGAACTATGAGCATTTTATTAAGTAACAAGTGTATGTGAAGAGAAAGCAATTTTTTAAACTCTATGAATTCACTGACTAACATGTACTGTAACAACAAACAAATCTTATGCTGTTACTTATAACCTTTAAGTAACTCAAAATCTGTAAAAACAGCAAGGGCACAAAGTAGCATAAACTTCATAAGATTTCCAAACTACTTACAGGACAATGCAAGTAGCTAGATGCCAACCCTACACACTTTCATGATGATTTATTGCTACAGTGGCAAATTCATATGCATTTGTACGATTTTATTCGAACATTTCTGTACAATCTGATCACACACCAATGATGGTTAGGTTTTGGAGCGGTTAGGGGTGGAGCGCTACAATTACATTTTATTTGTAAATTAAACACATTTGAAAACTTGTAGAAAAAGTTACAAATTCTCATTCTGGTTGTACTAACCCCCACAATGCAAGTATAATATGTCTCAAATTTTTTCATAAGCAGTTCGTGCGTGATCTTAAAACCTTCTTAATCTTAATAGTCACAAAGTTGTTGAACTAGCTGCAATAAGAGAGACCACCACCGGATGGACCTCTAAGACAGGAGTGTAGCTGCTACAGAAGGAGAGAATTTCTTGTTTTATATTAATAAAAAACTTAAATAATGTAAATATATGAATAACTCTAGTGTTATTAGTTTGGCATAAAGAGATTTAACACTTATTAGCTGCACTTTATTTAACAGTACGTGTACCTATAGTGTACTTACAGTATAATTAGCTAAGAAAGTACTGGGTAGTATAAGGTTTAGGGGTAGGTTCAGGGTTAATACCTAGTGATTACCCAGTTATTATATTTACTGTAATAAGTACACAGTATGTACATGGGAAACAGGACTGTAAATATTCTAGAAACCTTCAAAAAAATTATCACGGGAAGATCTTGTGTAAAATATTGACAAAGCAAAATGTCCAAAGACATTAAAGGTTCTGGCCTTTGTTCTGATAATCTCAAGTGTATAAGCGAGTTTGTGAAGTAAGCTTGTTTAGGCATGTTTCAATGCCTCCAGCACCGAAGATAAGGTCACATTGACCGCAGGTTTCTGGACTTTGTCCTAATTCTTTCAAATCTGGATGACTCATAATAGAAACAACGGCAACTGTGGCACATCTAGGTTTTTTATTTTTATTTATCAATTTGAATAATTCCTTCTCAGGTTTCAGATTTAATAGTTCTAATAGTAGATATGGACTAATGTACAACGGCATGATACATTTTCCATTTCCATCAACTTTCATAGGTTTTAGTTTATGAAACCTAGTAAATAGTTAATTCTTTAGTTTGTTAAGGAACATTTGTTGATATATGTGTACAAGGACCGACGAACAGAAAATAAAAACTTGAATTTCACTGTGGTCTGCTTTACGTTATGTGCCTTAGAAGTTTTGCAACAGGAAATTGCACTATTTGCACAGTCTAGCAATTTGAGGAACCTTAGAAGTTCCCAAAATAACAACAGTATAATAGTTCAAAATGACCAAATTAGTAGCTATCATTTTATTTACACAATATTAATTACTAAAATTGTTTCACCCAAAAATTAAAATTTATTTATTTAAGATATTTTAAAGAATGTTGTTAACTGGCACCCATTCACTTGCATTGGTTTTGTGTCTATACAATAGAAGTGAATGGGTGCTGACACTGTTCGGTTACCAGCTTTCCTCAAAATATCTTATTTTGTGTTCAGCTGAAGAAAGAAATTCATACAGGTTTGACATGACAAGAGGGTGAGTAAATGATGACTGAATTTTCATTTTTGGGTGAACTATTACTTTAAGTATCAAGTCAAATTGATTGCAGCTAATTACAGTATAAACTATGCGGGTTTGTTTTGTGGATTAGGCTTGTAAACGTTAGACAAGATAACAAAGTAACAAATGTGTATAACAGAGAAAGTAGTGGGGTTGCTTGCCTGCAGCAAGCAGAGGAATGACTAAACAGCACAGCATTACTTCCTACGGTCTAAACGTCTGCTTGAGTTCCCTGTAATCACAGGATTGTTATTTTTCCCACCAAAATCTGCTGCCTGTCTTTGACAGCACTGCAGTCACTAAGGGGTCTTTATCCATTTCCTAGCTTAGCGCTTTACTTACTGCAAACTCCTAAAGTCTGAATCAACCTTACGTGGGAGAGAGTGAGTGAGCAATGAAAGAGCGAAAGAAAATTACCATGGAGGAAAAATAAAACAGAAGTGTGCATTGCAATGACATGGTTGCTAATGGTTTTATGATATGCCTTTATCTTCTAAGTGCTGACTTTCCAGTCAAGTCTCTTCCAACCACCTGTTTATTCTCTCACTAATAATTTTCGAGAAGATTTATGGCAGTGAAAATGATAGGAGCACAAGACACATCCTTAGGTTTGAGAACGCAAAGACCAGACACCCAGGTGGTTTAGTGTTGTCACAGTGTGGTTAAGTGTGTAATATTATCGGTAAGCATGTTTACAAAAGCTTAAACCTTTATAGAGTGCATGACAACGAAACTAAAAACAACAAAAATCTGCACCTCTATTTGTAAATCTTACAGTCAGAAACTATAACTTGGGCATGTTAACCTCTTACAAAATACAAATAATTGCAAGCCATCTTGACAAAAACATTGCCAAAAATGAATGCTTCACCATGTGTTCCCTACAGAAACGGCTGTTGTTAAAGAACAATCTAACACCCGGGCCATAGTGATCCCAGAGGACAAAGCAGAGGAGCTGACCATAGATCTGACTGATGGAGAGATGGCCATCTCCACCAAGACATCGATAGAATCACTAGATGAGCCTCCTAATAAAAACAACAATAACAACACAGTGGTTGGTAGGTATAAGTTTCTCTTAGATGTAGTCTATACTAGCGCGTTTTCGTTTCATCCATGTACTGTGCATGAGTAAAACCTACGAAACGTCAGAATGTGTCATTTCTGTCTGGCGTTTATTTACTTTCTGCCTTGTTATGTCACGGCAATGGAGCAAAGACAGTTTTTTTAATAGACGGACAATGAGGTAACTTAGACATGTTGCTGCGGTTAACACAAGACTATAAAGCTGCAAAAGCGAAAGTGAAACTTAACTCAAATCCGCTGACAAACAATAACTGCGAGTAATTAAATATTCCGACTCCTAAAATGCAGTTTAAAGTATGCACGAAACAGGAGAGCAGCCGAAACAACTGCATCACATGACGAAAAACGCGTCATCGTTTTTAAACCCCTCCCCATCCACATTACAACGCGAAAACTGCATTTTTACAGTTTTTCTCAGTCGCTTTGGCATATGTCTCAGATCAGAAATGAAATTCTCAAAACTAGTTATTCAACCTTCACATCATATTGTCACTTGTGCACATCAGAAAAGTAGTTTTTTATTATTTTTAACAAATTGCAATTGCTTTAGTACATTCATGCAACTGATTATGTACAATTGTCTGTTGTTTCCTACATTATCAGTTGCTATTGTCATGTTGCTCAAAATGTATTATATAGTTCTCTATGCAATTGTCTTACCCCTCTAAGCATCTAGTAATTTGTTCATCGTCTTAGTCATTCAATGCAAAATGGTTAGACCAGTTGTCATAATCTGTCAGGCATACTCAGTTTTCTTACACTTACAGGGTTATTGATCCAAACTGTGACTAGATTTACTTTGCTCACATGTTGCTTTCACTGTTATAAACTCAGATCCTTCATTCATACAACACACACACACAGAGACACGCACACTGTACAGAGATTTTCCACAAGGATCTCGTCTCTGATGAGGAGAGGGCTCTTGTTTCAAGATGATTTACAAAAGCATGTGGTCATTTCGGATATTGTTGCATTTTACTGCTGGTTACTGCAGGAGTAAGACATCCCAAAGCCAAAGTGGGAGTAGAAAATGTAGTTTGATTCCTCATACAGCACTGCATACAGTTCTGCCTGAGGGGTCTCTCCTATGTTTATCTCTTTTTTTTTACATGTCTCTACAGTAGCCCTAAATTGACAAACTGCTCTACAGAGCGCATTTCATAAATACATTATCTCCTTCGGCAAACAAGGGAAACATGATGACATTTTAGTTCTGTGCAGCCATAGTAGTGTTTTGAAAGGGAGAGGTGGAGTGAGTCGTTGGTTGCAATTCACAACCTCACTGTTGCAAATATTGTGTGCAAAATTATATTGCGTACATTTAGTAAATGTACTCCTCTGTTTTTGTGTTAAGCGAGAGACATTATAAAACTGATTTTGATTTTTTTATTCATATCATTACATTTCATTTGCTGTATTTATTTTATGAAACTTTGCTGCGTATATGGACTAACCATTTATAAAATCATTAAGCCCTGTGAAGCCTTGGTTTACGCCCCTTAGCGTATTAGACAACTGATAGATGATAGCAGACTATAACCTATGGGTCCGGTTTCATAGACGAGGCTTAGCCTAAACCAGGACTGTGCCTTAGTTAAATTAGGCTATTTAAGTCACTTTTATTAAAATGCCTTATAAGAAACCATTACCGATGTGCATCTTGAGAAAAAACAATGGCACTGACATATTTTAAGATATGTCCGGGCAAGTTATTTTCTGTTAAGATAGCTCAAAATTAATTTTAGTCTGAGACTAGTCTTAAGCCTTGTCTGTGAAACCGTGGCATAGTGTTTTAAGGCCTGTTACCAGCATCTTTTAGAAGTTATTTCGTTTATTTTTTCTCCTCACTCTGTTCACCACTGTCTATTTTAGCCAATGACGAAGGACATGAATTCACTGAAATCTCTCTTGCCGGCCTATAGAATGAACCCCCTCTTTAACATTTTAAGGTAAGTGTTTTGCAGCAGTCAGACCACAAATACAACACATAAGCAACACATAGAGCACTGTTCTATTTTAGGTATGTGTCTGTTTATGAATTTGTTAGTTATAATTCATCTAAAGCCTAATGTATACAATGGAAATTTAACTGGGAGTCAGGGGACAAAAGAAGGATCCAACTGATGGATCTAATTGAAGGTGTTTATTAAATCCAGAATCCAGATTCCAAAACACAAACAAGTTTCCATTCCAAACAACAGACATTAACAATACCAGACAAAGACAACAACACAGGATACACAAACACAAAATATACACTAAATAAATATACAGACTAATCAGGGGTAAATAAGACTCAGATGCAAACATGAAATGGAAACAAAACTAACTACAAGCTTTGTTTGGTTTAGCCAAGGACTCTCAAGACGGGATCACCCGTATGTCAGCATGCTAATCACAGTGCTATCGGTGCTGACCATTAAAGGATTTTTAAATCACATTAATAATTTTGCAACATGCAAAATATCACAGAGCAGCCGTAGCAGAGCAAAAATATCAGTGCGGTTTTCTTGGTACTTGTAACCACTAAATATAGCCCCAGTACTAATCTATCCCAATTTTTATACAAAAAGTCCTGAGTATTAACAATTCTTATAAGGTATTCATAAAATAACAATACACATTAAATATAGGTAGCCTTTATTATTTAAAATCAGCTACAATAAAATGATCAAACCTTTGCAGGTGGATGTGTAATAGAGGGTATTACTCTCTCATCACATCAAGTCAACATAGCTCAATCACAAATGTCTGCACCAGGTCTCATGTCATCAGAGAGATACCTCAGGTTTAATTCTGCACACCTGTGCACAAGCAGATTGAGACCTAATTTCTTTTTGCAGCTCCAAGTAAAATTTGTTTATCAAGTAACAGTTGATGAGAGAGTCTCATTATCGTTTCAGTACATGCTGTCCTGTGGTATGGACAACAGTAGACTTCATGGTGCTTATATCCGTCTATTTAACATTTTATAGTGTCCCATAGTAATTTTTAGCTGTATATGGGTATTAGGATCGTTAATAAATAGCACATATGTAATGGATACTGGGTTTAAAGGGGTCATACGGCGCAAACATGTGCTTTTCTGTGTCTTTGGTGTGTTATAAGTTGCCCATGCATGTATTAGACACATACAATTGCAAAAATGAAAGTGTCGGAACAAAAGATGCATTCTATCTAATAGCGAGCGAATGCTCATCCAGACCTGCCTGTAACACCTCGTGTAACCACACCCCCACAAATCTACATCAGGTCATGGTATGATTTGACTAAGACTGCCAAAATGTATACGCAAGTAAGATGGGCGTACCTGTCAGTACAATTGCGTTGGATTGCACCTGACGTTCCAAATATGGTAAGAGGCGTTACATTTCCGTCACACGCTTGCATTATTCGACCAATCACTACGCACTGGTTAACTGGCCAATCAAAGCACACCTCGCTTTTCAGAGCGATGAGCTTTGTAAAAAATCTGTGCGTTTCAGAGAGGCGGGGCAAAGAGGAGATACAAACATGCACGGTATGTGGAAAATACAGCGTTTTTGAACCTTAAATCATGTATATACATTGCATTACATCCAAAACCAATTATAATATTCATTTCAGCCGTGTCATATCACCCCTTGAAATGATGAATGGATTTTTACAGTGAGTGCATACAGTAGTTGACTTGTTTAGTTTCTTGTATGTATATGTCTATATGAAGAGTGGTTCCAAAATGAGATCTCAGTTTTAAAAATTTTCAAAAATCATGTTTTTTATTATGTTATCATGTTTTTTTTATTTTTTTATTGTGTTAGTTAGCTATATTTTTGAGTTATTATAGCTTAAATCAAAACAAACCAACTGCAGTTTGATTGATATTAATTGGAATGCACAATAAAAACATGATTTTTGAATAATATTCATATTCTCATTTTGGAACCAAACTCTTTATATATAAACGCACATATACATACAGTATACATATATGCAGTGTGTCAATACTGCACAAGCACCCTTTTGCTAGACGCACACAAACAATAATTGCTTATTCACAAAAGCAACAGTGCAAGAAATAAAGAGAGGAAACATAAAGAAAATGTCTCACTCAATACAGCTGGTTTGGAACTGATGGACCGACTTGAGAAATAAACTTGAAAGAGGCCATGTTCTCCCATCCCCAAAGATAAGAGGTTATGACCATGACTTATCATAAAGAAGTATTATTAGCTAGAGCCCCAGAGTATTATTTTTCAATAAGTTGGTATGCTTTTATGTGCTCTTCACCCATTGTTGGAGGCTCCATTTCCAGGTTTTGGA
Source organism: Triplophysa rosa (assembly GCF_024868665.1). NCBI lineage: Eukaryota > Metazoa > Chordata > Actinopteri > Cypriniformes > Nemacheilidae > Triplophysa > Triplophysa rosa. Next base: position 20,330,532 of record NC_079893.1, on the reverse strand, counting down.
AATTTGATAGGGCTCTCATAAATGCTTCAGTTGTACCTACTGACATCATGTTTTCACCCGTATGCCATTTAGTCTAATTATAATAGAGAGAAAGAGTCTGATAATAAACAGCAGTTGGTCATAGACAGGACACATTTTGAGAGTCTACAAAAGCTTAATCAAGGCCCTTGTATGGGGTGTTAAAGCTCTATTTGTTCTACTAAAGAAAACACTCTAAACGATTTTAGGAGTGGTCTGTCCAGTATGTTTCAATTACAAAAAAAAAACATATGTCTGTGCTAGAATTACAAAAACAATCTGCCACTAACCCAAGTATTTGATTTAATTGCAGTGTGTATGTTTGTTACTGTTATACTTCCCAGCATTTTAACACCTCACCTGGCCAGCTGTAACTTGGGTTGAGAGGAAGAGATACTCAGAGCTGTACCAGATGGTACCTTCTTGTAAAATTCTAACCCAGCAATTTTTGTATAAGCTTGTCCTTTTAACTAAGTTGCATGTAATTTTTACGACTTTTACTCAGTAATTACAACACGAACGGAAACATGCTCTTTCACCATGTTAGAAAATTAGTTCTCTAGAAATGCTGGTGAGGTAATTGTACTGGAACACACAGAGGTTAAATCTAGGCCATTGGCGCAGTTTCATTGTCATTGTTACTAGTTTTCACATATTAGTCATTTGTTATGTTTCCATGGTTAAATTAAAATATTGTTTTTATAAGATGACACTTGTTGTATCGTAAACATACCATTGGTGTCTGTAGTTTCTGGTAAAAAGCCATATTTGGGCAAAGTTACACAAAGAATTGGGTAACTTTTGGGTGTTCAGCTCCAGCAATGTTCTCACAGCCTTCCTCATTAGCTTCCTCAAGGTGCTGTGTGTACTATTTAGGAGTATCTATTGACAGAAATACAATATAATATACATAACTATGTTTTCAGAGGTGTATAAAGACCTTACATAATGAAGCGTTATGTTTTTGTTACTTTAGAATGAGCTATTTCTATCTACATACACTGCGGGTTCCCTTGCATGGAATTCACCATGTTGTTTCTACAGTAGCTCTAAACAGACAAACTGTTCTACAGAGTGTTTCGTAAACATGTGATCTCATTCGGCAAAGAAACAAAAACGAGACGACATCTTTGTTCTGTGTTAGCCACCGTAGTGCTTCAAAAGGGAGGGGTAATTGGTGCCGCTAAAATCTCCGCATTGCTCCTTTAATAAAGTACAGGAGCAGTTTTTATTATACTGCACTCTACACACTAAAGTGCACTACCCTAAATGGAGAAGCCACATAAGTATTGAAGCGCTGAAGCCATTAAGCATTTTGGGTTCAGATTGGTGTGTGGCTTTATTTATAAATATAGCTACTTTATACCCTCTCATATTTCTCCAGCTTCTCCAATTCACCCTCCCTAAGATGTCATGAACGTTTCTAATTTTGAGGCCACACCCATGTAGGTCTGTCCCACCACGATCCGGCAACATTATCGGTTTGATTCACATGGGAAATATCCATCAATGTCCCTTGCTGTAAATCCTCACACCTTCCTTGTTTGCAGCTATTTTTGTAGAACAGGATCAAAGAAATGCTATATGCCTATGTTGAGCCAATGGATTCTATTCCTCCACAGTTGGGAGGCAGAAAACGTCTGTCATTCTCGCCTATTGATAAGGCCACGCAACATTTTTTGTTTTGTTTTTTTACAAACATTAAAAGCAAACACGGTCAAAAAAAGTTAATACTGAAAATTATTAAAGAAAAAAAATCACAGTTGCTCCCCCACAAGATGATTTTTAGCCTGCACAGGTGCTTTTTGGAAGCATTTTCAGATATTAAATCTAATAAAAAGCAAAAATATTTATAGTATATATAGCGTTCGCTACATTTTTGTGATTTTTGTTTTTCTGGTGTGGCTCTCAAAGATCACAGCATTTCTGTTGTCACTCTTTTCTAATATACAATTTATTTAAGGGACATCCGTTCAGCTAACAAAAACTGTTAGCTAAAAAAAGAAAGGCATACTCTTGTCACTGGCTGCTTCCTGGGTTATTGCCACCAGTGGCTGTGGAACCTAAAGTTCATCTATATTTTCCCCTTCTCCAGCTGTCCTTTTGCGTGAGCTTTTTTTAACCATCCTGCGCTACTCATACATTTAATGATGGATGCTTTCGGTGAGGATACATTTACAAGCAGTGAAGTCATTTAAGTGAGGTGATAATTAGTCCACGGCAAACATACATGGAGACTTTAAACAATCTCTGTGATTTTCTTGACACTTTTGTGTCTCGCTCCTTGTGTATATGCATAGACAAAAAAAAACATCTTGTTGGAAAGTGTAGTCCTCTTTACTGTGAATTTTTACTGGTGAAGACATTGTTTGGTTAATGTTTACAATGTAGTCCCTAAAGGCAGAGACCTTTTTTTAACACAAACAAGGCTGTAATTCTTCAGAACACTACACGCAATTAAACACCCGACAGCTGCTCTGAACAACCAACGTGAAGTTTCTTGACCACCACTGAGGTCTAGTCATGTTTGTCTAGACAAACGGAAGTGCCCAGAAATGGACATTTTAAGATGCCTCAGTTCCATATGGTGGAACTCGGTATTTGTAAAGTGAAATCGTCATTGCTAGAGTCTACAAACATTTCTATCAGAAAACCAACTTTCAAGAGTATGATACGTTGTGTCCCACAATAGTAAATCCTATTAAAAAAAAGCATTAATGCAGAAGCAATACAATATTAAGTCTGTATGAAAGCACCTTTTTGTGATACAAATTTGTGACCTTGGACCACAAAACCAGTCACAAGGGTCAATTTTTATTAAATTGAGATTTATGCATCCCCTGAAAGCTGGTTTGTTATACTTGGCAGAGAAAGTTGTAAGGCGCTGTTGCTAAGAAGAAATTGGTTTGTTTTAGCGCTCTCTAATGGCTTACTGCTGTAATGATGTTGTGGAGAGTAGATGAACATAAGAAGCTTTACAAAGATACCAAACTTGAGTGGGTAATTCCCAAAGAGCGGGCAGCAGCGAGCAAAGTTTGTAGGCATGTTTCCAGACATTTTTTTTCTCGATTTTGCTGCACCCACTCACAAAAATAAAGTTTTGATATGGTAGAAATTTTACAAGCTATCTTCATGGAACATGATCTTTACTAAATATCCTATTGATTTTTGGCATAAAAGAAAAATCAATAATAACCCATACAATGTATTGTTGGCTATTGCTACAAATATACTGTACCCATGCGACTTATGATTTTGTGGTCCAGGGTCACATATTTGGACACGATTGGGTTTTTATTATATTACAAACAAACAAAATCGAAACAAATGGCATCTGCAAACAAATGATGCTAAATTTTTTCTCAGAAGTAAATGTTTTTTGACTGATTTTGGCACTTAAAGGGATACTTCACCCAAAAATGAAAATTCTGTCATCATTTACTCACCCTTAGATTGTTCAAAACCTGTATAAATTTCTTTGTTTTGCTGAACACACAGGAAGAAATTAGGAAGAATATCAGATCTCACCCACCATTTACTGCCATAGTAGGGAAAATAAATAAAGCAGGTTAGTGGCAAAATATGAATATATATATATATTTACAATATCTCACAGAAGTGAGTACACCCCTCACATTTTTGTAAATATTTTATTATATCTTTTCATGTGACAACACTGAAGAAATGAAACTTTGCTACACTATAAAGTAGCGAGTGTACAGCATGTATAACAGTGTAAATTTGCTGTCCCTTCAAAATAACTCAGCATAAAGCCATTAATGTCTAATCCGCTGGCAACAAAAGTGAGTACACCCCTAAGTGAAAATGTCCAAATTGGGCCCAATTAGCCATTTTCCCTCCCCGGTGTCATGTGATTCGTTTGTGTTACAAGGTCTCAGGTGTGAATGGGGAGCAGGTGTGTTAAATTTGGTGTTATCGCTCTCACTCTCTCATACTGGTCACTGGAAGTTCAACATGGCACCTCATGGCAAATAACTCTCTGAGGATCTGAAAAAAAGAATTGTTGCTCTACATAAAAATGGCCTAGGCTATAAGAAGATTTTCAAGACCCTGAAACTGAGCTGCAGCACAGTGGCCAAGACCATACAGCGGTTTAACAGGACAGGTTCCACTCATAACAGGCCTTGCCATGGTCGTTGAAGTGCCCAAAGAAGTTGAGTGCACGTGCTCAGCGTCATATCCAGAGGTTCCCTTTCTGTCCGCCTCTCGACGTTGTGTCGAAGCAGCAGATGGTGTTTGACTTGAGAACCTATCATCTTCTGACTAATTTTGAAAAGGCCAATGAAATTGGCAAATGAAATTTGCATGCCGGATTCCGCCCTGGATATCTGGGTATAAAGGGAGACGTGCAGCATTCATTCACCTTTTGTTCTTCGGATCCTTCGTATCTGATGACAAGACTCACTAAAATTGCCGGATTCTTATGATGTGGTGCAGCAGATTGTCCCTCGGCAGTGACTTCCCCTGGGCGTCTCGGCAGTTCCAGAGGTGTTTATTTTCTAAAAAAGCAAATTTGTCCAGCGTGGCATGTCCCGCTGTTCTCATGGGTGCCACACTCTCATAGAGGAGGGGGACGGACACGACGTCTGCCTCAAGTGCTTCGGCACGTTGAGGCAATGTTCGTGGATACGTCCTGCCCGCAGTGCGGGCGGATGACGATCCAGATGTTGCAGTCACGCGTGGTTGTGTTCTTATGGACCCAGCCACCACCTCGTCTGCTTCCCGTCCCGTGATAGCAGTGGCTTCGGCCCTGCTGTCCGCCATTGCGAGCAGCGAGGGTGATATGGGGATTATCGTGAGCAGAGTCAGCCACAGGCTCGTGGACCATTCGCGCTCCGTCTCGCTTGTCTGACCATTCCCCAAAAGACGGTTCCGTCTTGTTCCTCAGCCACGTATTCGGAAATGGTGCGTGATGAAGATGAGAGGTCGAAGGCAGCATCGGAGGGCGACCCACTAGCGTCCGACCCCATCGATTCCGAGGAGCTCCCTCCCTTAGGAGGTCGAGCCCAGGAAGAGGCGGACGTCAAGATCTCAGCCATGCTCTCCCGGGCCGCCACGAGCATTGGGTGGCAGTGCACCGCCTTCCCCAGTGCTCCCGGGTGGAAATTTGGTGCCTCGGGTCTGAGCGTGACTTTAAGCCGCACTCAGCCCGGTACCATTTTTTTCCTGGAAGTGCATGAGGAAGCTTAGTAAGACCTGAAACGCCCCCTTTCGGTGCATTCCTGTCAAACTAGCTTCATCGTCCTTACTTCCCTCAAAGGGGGGGCAGTAAGGGCTACGTCGACGTGCCCCAGGTAGAGCGTGCAGTTGCGGTGCTTTATGCCTGTCAACGGCGGCCACCTGTGGAGGTCAACTCTGCCTCCCGCTCAAGGCAGGTAAGCTTTTGGCATCTCTGGTGTCGAGGGCTTACACTACCGCGGGCCAAGCTGCCTCCGCTCTGCACACCATGGCCATCCTGCAGGCCGAGGAATTAAAGAGCTCCTCGAGGGTAAGACCGACCTGAGGGCTTGTGCAGGAACTCCGCGCCACCACTGACCTCATCCTACGGGCGACCAAGGTGACAGCGCGGGCCCTGGGTCGGACGATGTACACACTAGTGGCCCAGGAGAGACACCTCTGTCTTAATCTTGAGCAGATGTGTGACGCTGAGGAAGTTTGCTTTCTCGACCTGCCATCTTGCAAGGGGGAACCACCCCCCAGGGGGTTGATGAAGCAGATCAAACCCCTAGTCCCTGTCTCGGTCCCTGGGAGCCTGGCTAGAGCTTCCCAAACCGTCACGGTGGCAAGGGAATAGGATCTGTCTCAGCTACGCGATCCAATTCGCCAGACGCCGGCCAAGTTTCAGGGCATCCTCTCCACCTCAGTCAGAAGCAAGGATGCTCCCGTGCTTCGGTCCGAGGTCACCACCCTTCTGGCAAAGGAAGCGATCGAGCCCATTCTACCAGCCGAGATGTTTAACGGGTTTTACAGCCCGTAGTTCATTGTCCCAAGAAAGGCGGGGGGCTGCGCCCCATCCGAGATCTGCATGCCCTGAACAAGCACCTACACAAGCTGCCGTTCAGGAGGATCCCGCAGAAGCGCATCCTGATGTCTGTCAGATGTCAGGACTGGTTCATGGCAATCGACCTGAAGGACGCGTACTTTCATGTCTCTTTCCTCCCTCGACATCAGCCGTTCCTACGGTTCACTTTCGAGGGGCGGGCATATCAGTACAGGGTCCTCCCCTTCGGTCTGTCCCTGTCTCCACATGTCTTCACGAAGATCGTGGAAGCCGCCCTCCTTCCCCTCAGGGAAAGAGGTGTGCGGGTACTGAACTATCTCGACGACTGGCTCATTTTGGCACACTCGCGAGATCTGTTGTGTACACACAGGGACCTGGCGCTCCGGCACCTAGATCGGTTTGGGCTACAGGTCAACTGGGCGTATATCAATCAGGTCAACACAGCTGCCGTGGCGTATATCAATCGTCAGGGTGGCGTTCGCTCACGGCAGCTAACACGACTCGCCCGATGCCTCCTTCTTTGGAGTCAGCAGGTGATCAGCTCCCTGCAAGCCACACATACCCCAGGCGTCCTGAACCAGACAGCCGACGCGCTCTCTCGTCAGTCGATGCCTCGTGGAGAGTGGCGACTCCATACCCGCGCCAGCTCATTTGGGAGCAGTTCGGCCAGGCACAGGTGGACCTGTTGCCTCCCCGGACTCCACCCATTGTCCGCTTTGGTACTCCTTGACCGAGGCACCCCTCAGCACGGATGCCCTTGCGCACAGCTGGCCGCGGGACAAGCGGAAGTACGCCTTCCCCCCCAGTGAGCCACATTGCACAGACCCTGTGCAAGGTCAGGGAAGAGGAGCATCAAGTGGTACTAGTTGCGCCCTACTGGCCCAACCAGACTTGGTTCTCAGAGCTGGTGCTTCTGATAACAACTCCCCCCTGGCCGATTCCCCTGACAGAGGACCTTCTGTCACAGGGGAAGGGAACATAACGGCATCCCAGGCAGACCCCTGGAAATTCCATGTCTGGACGGGACGAGAAGATCCTGAGTGGCCCACCCCCTGCGATGGTTGGGACAACTCTCAGGCTAGGGCCTTGGCCACTAGGCGGCTATATGCCCATAAGTGACGCGTATCGTCTTGGTGCTCTTCTCGAGAGAAGACCCGCGGAGTTGCTCGATCGGGAACGTGCTGTCCCTTCCTCAAGAGTGACTGGGGAGTAACCTCTCCTCCCTCCTCACTGGCAGTGTATGTAGCCGCTACGGCCGCTCATCACGACCCAGTTGCTGGGAAGCCTCTGGGACACCACGACCTGGTCATTTGGTTCCAAAGGGGCGCGAGAAGGCAACCGCCTAATCCGCGCCCCGTACCCTCAAGAGGCCCCCCCCTTCGAGCCCCTCGGAGCTGCCGCTCTTTCTCACCTCACGATAAAGACGGCTCTCCTGATGGCGCTCACCTCCAAGAGGGTAGGGGACCTACAAGCACCCTCCGTGTCCACAGATTGCCTAGAACTCGGGCCCGGTGATTCTCACGTTTTCCTGAGACCCCGGCCCGGCTACGTGCCCAAAGTTCCCACCACTCCCCCTAGAGACCAGGTGGTAAACCTGCAGGCGCTCCCCACTGGGGAGGAAGACCCAACCCCATCCGTGTTGTGTCCAGTACGCGCACTGCGCCTCTGCTTGGATCGCACGCAGAGCTTCAGAAGCTCTGAGCAGCTCTTTGTCTGTTTTGGAGGTCAGCAGAAGGGGTGGGCTGTCTCCAAACAGAGGCTGGCGCACGGGATCGTGGATTCCGTCGCTACGGCAGACCGATCTCAAGATCGCCCCTGCCCGTTAGGAGTGAGGCACACTCCTCATGGGCACTGGCTCAGGGCGCCTCTCTGGCAGACATCTGCAGAGCTGCGGGGTTGGGCTATGACCATCTCCTTCGCGAGGTTCTACAAACTACGCGTGGAACCGCGCGTCCTGCAAGGCAACATGTAGGACCGGCAGCCGGTAGGGCGTACACCTGCGAAAGCCCTTACACCCTTCCTTAGGTGGGTCAGCGGCTATTTCCGCCTCCCTTCTTTCCCCACTGGGTAAAAAACAGGCATTCCATCCATCACTAAGCACCTTCCTGGGGGTAGGCTGGGCAGAGCAGCCCTGCCCCCTTAGGCCGGGGAACAGTTGAGCCATCTACTTAGCTCTAACCGGACCTAGTGCTCCAGACGTGGTAACCCCCCCAGTGGGCGGTTCCGTCTGATGTATCCTCATGATTGGTTCCCACCTCGGTAACCCATGACATCCCTAGGTGGACTCCCACCTTGCGGTTAACTCCTTCAGTCCACATAATTTCCCATGAATTCTCCTCTGATGGTGAGAACATGTTGGTGTCTCCACTAATTCCTCCCTATGGAGGTAGTGGTCTCTGTAGCGTTTTTCCCCCAGGGGGGAATAATGCTTACCCAGTGGCCCTTACGGTGCCGGGCGGCTTCTCGCTGTAAGAGAATCAAGGCCTCCGCCCGTGACGGCCGGTGGCAGGGGCTTCCCACCTTTTCTTCAAAACCTCTGGGACCCCCTACCTCTCCACTGGACGGTTACAATTTTGCGCTAGCGCTCGTCTGACTCGCCCAGGCCAGTCAGCGTTGCTCCGCTGGAGATTGTGACACGGCACAGCGCTGTAGCGTTTTCCATAGGAACCCCATCTGTCGGCTCGACACAACGTCGAGAGACCGACAGAAAGGGAACGTCTTGGTTACGTATGTAACCTCAGTTCCCTGATGGAGGGAACGAGATGTTGTGTCCTTCTTGCCACAACGCTGGCCACCCGCCGCAGCAATCGAGGGATGCTCAGGCTCCTCAGACCAAAGGTGAATGAATGCAGCACGCCGTCTCCTTTTTATACCAGGATATCCGGGGGCGGAGTCCGGCATGCAAATTTAATTCACCAATTTCATTGGCCTTTTCTAAACTAGTCAGAAGTTGATAGGTTCTCAAGAGCGAACCCCATCTGTCGGCTCGACACAACGTCTCGTTCCCTCCATCAGGGAACTGAGGTTACATACGTAACCAAGACGTTCTCTTTGGGAAATAAATGTATGAGTGCTGCCAACATTGTTGCAGAGGTTGAAGGGGTGGGGGGTCAGCCTGTGAGTGCTCAGACCATACACTGCATCAAATTGGTCTGCATGGCTGTCGTCCTAGAAGGAAGCCTCTTCTAAAGATGATGCAATAGAAAGCCTGCAAACAGTTTCCTGAAGACAAGCAGACTAAGGACATGGATTACTGGAACCATGTCCTGTGGTCTGATGAGACCAAGATAACCTTATTTGGTTCAGATGGTGTCAAGCGTTTATGGCGGCAACCAGGTGAGGAGTAAAAGGACAAGTATGTCTCTCCTACAGTCAAGTATGGTGGTGGGAGTGTCATGGTCTGGGACTGCATGAGTGCTACCGGTACTGAGGAGCTACAGTTCATTGAGGGAACCGTGAATGCCAACATGTACAGTGACATACTGAAGCAGAGCATGATCCCCTCTCTTCGGAGACTGGGCCGCAGGGCAGTATTCCAACATGATAACGACCCCAAAATAAGCTGAGGGTAAAGGTGATGGACTGGCCAAGCATGTCTCCAGACCTAAACCCTATTGAGCATCTGTGGGGCATCCTCAAACGGAAGGTGGAGGAGCACAAGGTCTCTAACATCCACCAGCTCCGTGATGTCGTCATGGAGGAGTGGAAGAGGACTCCAGTGGCAACCTGTGAAGCTCTGGTGAACTCCATGCCCAAGAGGGTTAAGGCAGTGGCCAAGCAAAATATTGACACTTTGGGCCCAATTTGGACATTTTCACTTAGGGGTGTACTCACTTTTGCCAGCGGTTTAGACATTAATGGCTGTGTGTTGAGTTATTTTGAGGGGACAGCAAATTTACACTGTAATACAAGCTGTACACTCACTACTTTACATTGTAGCAAAGTGTCATTTCTTCAGTGTTGTCACATGAAAAGATATAATAAAATATTTACAAAAATGTGAGGGGTGTACTCACTTCTGTGAGATACTGTATGTAAAGAAGCAAAAAATACATGTATATGACAGATTGATCTCAAGAGATCAGATTATAAATGTAACAACCCTGCTGATAAAAACAAAAGAAACCCAAAAGAAACCATCACAGAAATTAATGGTTTCCATTCAAATACCATTGTGAACCATTAGCTTTTTGCATTAAAACCATTACAAAATTGTAGTGTTTTGGGCATTATTCCAAAAGCATTCTGCCAGATCACGAGAACGGTGCACGTTTCATTGTTTTTAACACGAGCAAGAGTTTATTCGCAGTTTATAATACAGAAGCATTGTGGTGTCATTTGCCTGTCGAAAATAGCGCTTTACTTCAATAATAACTGTTTTAACAGCTTTAAACAGCCGTCCAAGTTCAGAAATATATGAAAAGGCACTTTATTTTACACACCACTCCCTTCACGCGCAATCGGGAGAAAGACTTGTGCTTATTCTGAAATTACAGTCTGAAAGACAAACATACGTATATAATCAAGATGATGTAGAGGTAATTGCTGCTGCTTCCTGGGTGGACGTTTGCCTACTTTGTAGAAATTAAGCTTTTGTGCGCAGCCTAAAATTGCACTGCGCTGGTCCTACAGTAAGTCTGCGCAGCAGCTCACGAGTGCAGCTTTGTTCAGACGGAACATTGCCCTCCGTCAATTTGCAATCGCCTTCCTCCGTGCGTTCGCGATCGAGTTCCAAAGGTTGGGGTTTCGGGGAACCGTCGCGCTCCACCTGCAGTACCTCTGCGCCCCCCTGGTTGAGAACCACTGGAGAACAATAATTTCATAAACTGCTACTTCCAATACAGCAGTAAGCTACAAAGCCGCCTATGCACACTAGTTCAGGCACATTAAGGTTTAACGGATAACAGAATTAAAAATGCAGAACTCAAAACAGGGTCATCCAGTAGCACATTCTCTTTAATTCTTTCTATTACCAGTATGTGTCCTAGAGCAGCGGCTTTACAGGCTCAGCTGTGATCAGGACACTGCTGACAGACAGATACCTTCACCTGCCCATATCTGCCCTGGACATAATAGTCACATTCCACAGACCAGGACTGACAGATCACCCCCCAGATCACCAACACAGACTCTTTTAACTGCTAGTATAAGACAAAACTTCAGAAGGGAACTTTGGCATTCATGCAACAAGGTTGAGGCACAATCTTATGCTATTTGAAACAACTTTTAAGATGCTTTAGACCTCAGAAAAGTCCACAGAAAAGTTAGCCACGCCTGAAGCAAATAAACACGCATGACACTCAGAAATGGAGCAGCGACAACATGCAGATGCTCACTGCTTTTAGGGACTGTTTACAGTTTAATTCTGAAGTTTATTTAGGTGTTGCCGTGCAGTCATTCTATACATGAGAGGATATGCTGAGGGAGATGAGAGGATGCACGTTTTGTATACATGACTACAAAACCAAAGAAAGCCAAATAATAGTGCCTACCCTTTTTAGTTTGGCAGAAATAAATAGTAATAAATGTGCATTTTTCACAGGAAAATAAGTTTGTTCCTCGATCCTTGTTCCAAGACGAAGACGAAGACGAAAGACGAAAAAAAAAACGTGCGGAAATTTCGGACGCAAATTTCGGACTCAATGTGCAATGGGTTTAATACATACTTCTAGTGGATCATTGGATGTTATCTCATGGATGATTTATAGGGATTCTTTTGTATTTGTCCATACATTAAAATCTCGCATATTCCACCTTTAAAATGAGTTTACAAATCTTTCCCAAACAGCTCTTCTATAATTGGAAGTTCTACTTAAATTTAACAGATTGGGGCTCTGAGATTAGTCCTTTGGTTCCTCTTTGTTAAATCCTCAAAGGAATGTGTAGTCTTCCAGCTACCTGCCTTTCTTTCTATAGTTAAAGGGGGGTCATGAGATTTTTATCTCAGTCTCAGTTTACTATGTACCCCAGCTCTGCCTAACCAGTCTATTTAGACTTGTATGGTTCACTTTTTGTTTTAAACTGTAAAGAGAGTTTGTGTTAAATAAAACAACCAGCTTTCCAGTTTGTGAAAATGAATTGGCTGTTAATGATTAGCTACCCTTACATGGACCAATGTAATCTGATTAAAAATTCAGTCCGAAACAAAAATGCTCCATATAAACATTTACATTTGGCAGACGCTTTTATCCAAAGCGACTTAAACTGCATTGTACTATACATTTGTTTCTGATTATGTGCAATCCCCTGGGATTGAACCTATGACCTTGGCGTTGCTAGCGCCATGCTCTAACTGCTGAGCAACAGGAAAGCTCATCAATCAGATTAAAAATGCCAAAACCGATTTAAATTTCAGTCGGATTGTAAGGAGTGGTTTATGCCGTTTGTAATCCGCTAGGACATATAAACACTTGAAAACCAAAGCAGGAAGTTTTGCGCATGTGCAAAGAAGACGCTGGGTCGTACAGACGTAAGGGCATATGATACACAGAACGAGCAGCTGATGAAGCGGTACAAATTTACATATGCTTGTCATCTCTAAATGAACATATTAATGTTTTTACGCATTTAACTGTTTCCCTGGATTGAGTTTTTAACCGCAATTTCTCAGTTTCTTTTTAAAACATGATACATTTGCAGATGTACAAACATAGGGCAAAATATCTCATCATAAAATTTCATTTGTATTCGTAGTACCGAACATTTATTTTATTGATTGTTTACTTAAATGTGCTTTGGAAGGATTTACTGGTTTCACCATGGTAAATCGATGTATAACGATGATATGTAGACATTAATTTGCCGTTTATGAACTGTACATTATTATGCTGTTGTCTGTGACATAAAATAATCTGTTCTTATAACATGATTTGAGTAGCCATTTTGTGAATATTATAATGATGATTAACTGTTACTTTTAGTGGGTATTTAGGTGAACACTTGTGCAGTGTGCACATGTCAGCAGATTATAACGGATTTGAAGCTTTTGTTAAAATATGGATGGAGTTTAACAGTGTATGACACCTTGAATATGTTTTATATGTTTTTCATGATTACATAAATATATTACCCTCATCAAAAAAATGTTTAGTATAAGATCATGTCAACCCTAAATACATACAAAAAAGGCTAAATAAGTGGATGAGGTTTTAAAAGCTGGCCTTACAACTTGTGTTAAAAAGTAGCTTTCAGTTATTTCTTATGTTATTAGCAGGTTTACCTTTTAAATACTTTGTAGTATTTGTATAGATTTTATGATTCAAATGTATTAATAGTGTGGTTAAACTGAAAATGTTATAACAATAATCCATCTTCTGTTTTGCAGATCTCTGAACCTGACTAATGGATTTTTTCAACCTGTATGTAAAGGTATGATGATGTACTGTAAATTGCAACAAAGAATAAAATACTCATTATTGTTTTCCCTGTGGAATTTTTGTAATAATATTATGTCAAAATAACTGGTGTTTTAGGTGTTTTAAATGTATGAAAAAAAAATACTGCTTTCCTTCTTGTGTCTCTGCCCAGCTGTGCTCACACTATGGTGGGCTACTGAATCATACTCTTATTTTTTTTTACATTGTGTGAAGTCAGCATGGCTTTCTGGATTTGTCTTTGAAATAAAGGCCATAATCTCTTAAAACACAGGGAGATTACCACAATATATCATTATTGCAATGAAGTATATAGTTTCAACAACATTATGCACCAATATTTCTTCAAAATATATACAGTTGTTATGGCATATTTCACAGCTTGTATTTATACATAATTTGTCATTAACACCACATTGATTGCAGTTAAATCAGTTTTCTTGTGTGCTTATAATTGTATAATCTTACATTGTTGTAATTACACTTAGACGACTCATTTTTCATTATTATTATTAATAGCATGTGTCATTTTATGTATTTTTAGTAATATTTTTAATTAAACAGCTTGGATTAGTGTTTATGTACAGTATGTTGTCTGCATTGTTTTATATCTAGTTGTAATTCAATATTGTAATGTCCTGTTCTGGCTACTTTGCACCTTTTTGCGACTAAAATAAACCTGGCTTTTGTATTTGTATCATCTCCACAATGATTTAAAACTGTAAATAAAAATTGCTCCAAGATCCCACTGTGAGCTTCAAAGAATAAAACCGCCACTTCTTTTTTTCTAGTATGAAGTTTTGTAATTGTATTCTATACATTAGCAGAACATTAACCGTTCTCTGCCGACATGCTCAAAAAATATTATTCTTGGCTTATAATAACATTTTTACTTATAATAAAATAACCAACATTAATACAAATGCATTAATATGTACGGCACTTATTTCTAGGTAGATTGAAAATGTATCTCTTGCAAACATTCAAAGCTCATATACGTGCACCTGGTGTATGCACACTGAAACAAAACCTCTTTGCTAAAAGACAGGAAGACAGGAATAAGTTGTCACCTCAGATTCTTCTCAAACACCTGAACATCAGAGGCCCCTGACTTAACATCTCCATAAAAACAACAGAAAAAAAGGCATTTTGATCATTCAACAAAATCATGAGCTGAACATGAAATCATGTTTTGAGGCAAATGTTGATCAAAAATGAAAAACATAGAGCAAATGTATCTGAGACTGGAAGGCTGATGTGCAATGAGTTTAGTTCACCTACAGTAACACCGTTTCTACACCGGACGCGGCGCGACACGATAAAAGACAATAAAACACATTAGAACACATTATAATTTAAAATAATTTCCACACTGAATGCGGCGTGACGTGACACGACAAACCCATTAACAAGCCGGTGTCATGGCGTTGCACCGGTCGTGTCCGGTGTAGACACGGTGTTACCTATACCAAGTTATCATAACGTTATGTACATTCTTTTATACTTTTATACATGACACACTTAATAAACAAATACATTAATAAGATATTTAAAAGACGACACAGGCAGTGTGGTTTATCAATACACATGTATATTCCTGTATGGTTCCTGTGGTCAGTTAGAGGGATGTGTGTTTATGAGGGCAGGAGGACATGAGGAGAGGTAGCATTACAATGCTGACGTGACCGCAGGAGGAGGCTACCACCACCCCTCTCCCAGCTCACCCTGTGCATGATCCGGAGGGGTAAATTATCCCATGATCCTCTATTTATATATTTTTATATTTACTGCACCGGATGACTGGGATGCTGCAATGTGCGAGAGCAATGCGAAATGTTAGCATCCATTCTGGGAAAGAGTTATTCTAAGACAGAAGGAGCTTCGGGTGATGCAGGCAAACCTGAATAACATAATTGCCATGACTTGTTCCACTGAACCTGCCATGAACTCAACCAAACGATGTTTGTATATAATGTATAAGGTTTTATCTGGCAGTACAATCTAGGCCACAATTCTATATTTGATCAGTGGTTCTCAAACTGGGGGGCGTGGCAAACTGGACACAGGGGACGCAGTTTTTGTAACATATTTTAAAATAGAAATTGATCACGCATTTTGTGCAATCAAAGATCAGAACAATAAGACCACCAACCAAATAACTGTTGTTCCAGCCTTGTATAATTGAATGTGATGTTGGTTTCATTAAAATTCTAAGTTTAATAATATAAGTATATATTTGGGTGCGGCACAAAGGGATGCACCCTACACCAAAAAAAGTTTGAGAACCAATGATCTATACTAATGTAAAGCACTACAGTATATGTAATCTTGTGCGTAAATTCTCTAAGGTTATTGTGACCAATTTGTAAAACATCTCTTTGTTCTAAAGTTTGCCTGCTTTGCTTTCCAGTGACAGAATTTATATGCAAGTGCTGATAGAGTAGCATGTGGCTGTCAACATTTCAGTTTCATTGGATACATGTAAAGGCCACATGACTGTATTGACACAGTAGCATTTTGCCTGTTAGTATGCTTGTACTATGAGGTGAAGAGTGCTGGTAGCAGTGTTTGTAATCTATGTATCCTGTGATATGTTACTTGGCCACTACTGTGTGCAGGTGGACGGTTATATGTCTGATAAGGCTGGGAGATGCTCAAGTGACATGAGGCTACTCGACATGGGAATGTCAATAATGATTCATGACTTTTGTTTCTCTGACCAACAGATTGACACTTTTTAGTGCTATGATGGTACAAGCATTGTAAAAAACTTGACAGGTTTAAATGTATAGCATATAGGCTGATTTCCTTCAATCACTCAGTACAACACTAGACCACTTTTGCAACAAGCTGCGTGCCAGTTATGAGTGCACCATTGGTTATTTTAGCAAACCGACAAAATAGAAACGTGCTCATCAAACACCCATGGCATGCTGGGTATCCAGCGTATGCTAACACGGGTTTTTCACAAG
The DNA here is from genome assembly GCF_024868665.1 of Triplophysa rosa. Classification (NCBI taxonomy): domain Eukaryota; kingdom Metazoa; phylum Chordata; class Actinopteri; order Cypriniformes; family Nemacheilidae; genus Triplophysa; species Triplophysa rosa. Next base: position 20,314,147 of record NC_079893.1, on the reverse strand, counting down.
CGTTGCTAAGTGTAGTGTTGTCCCAATCATGTATCAGAATAAACAGAGTGCCCTTTATTTTTGTAAGTGTTATTCAAAGGCATCATACAATTCATTAGCGGAATGATAATTTTACAGTTTGCATTGTTAAATAGTGTGTGTATATTTACTCTCTATGAAGACTTATGGCCTTTGTCTACTCCAAGGGATTTCTGGTTTACAATGTGCTGAAAGGCCTCAGTCATATTAAATTAAACTTGTTGGTTTTTAAGAACTTCCTACAGTATCCATCTGCACCTTGTTTTATATGTAAACTGTTAAAATTAAAATATATTATTGTACATGATATTTATTCTTTGATTAAAAATGATTATGGATCACGTGATGTACTATGCCTAGTGCATAGTTAACTATCAAAACAGATGTATAGATATACAGTAGTAGCATGACACATTAATTAAATAATTGATGTTGAGTTTAATTCAGTTTATTGTTTCAGTTTTATTAAACGAGGAAATGTCAGTTATTAGTGAAAATGATGACCAAAACAAAAATGTTATTGGTAATTTAATCGGATATGTGAGCCATATATCCGTTGGAAACACTGCTCCATAAATGGAAAGAGGGTATTTATATCTAGATGTGACCACAAGGTTTCCATACACAGTATGTATTCTCAAGTATCTACCCTGATTCTCACTTCAGCTAGGTCATGCTAAGCGGATGTTGTAAAAGAAAAACATGAAATAAACATTCCAAAAGCCCCCCCCCCTTTAAAAAAAGCAGGAAATCAAAAAATATATATGAAATATGAATAATAAACAAATACATATAATTAATATTCTTTTAATAATTGATTGATGCATATATTGCCAATTTAGATCATGTGTGACATTAAGTGATAAACTCTATATACTCCTGACAGCCATCGGGGATTTCCATCCTTATCTGCTGAACATATTTAAAATCTCATCCCCGGTGACTGCAATCGCAAAATATATATTTGGACTCTCTAGAAATAAAATTATATGGGAGGATTTTTTTAGACAGGCAGTAGGACATGAAGCTTACGAGCATTTTGAATCAACTCAAACTATGCTGATGGTTGACAAATAAAGTGACATGGGAAATGTGCCTAAATATCTTTCAACAACTTAGCACTGCACATAATTTATGCTTGTTTAATAAAAAAAAGAAATATCAAGGACTGAGGACCAGCAACCATTGTTTGTATCATTTTACGTTATAAAGGGTCCTTGGGAACCCTCTGTCCACCTGTTTAACCAACTGGAATGAGAATTGTGTTGCTTGACCTTTCAACAGCACCATGAGGTGACCCCCAAGTTACAAGAACATGAACAGACAGTAACTTTAGACTGTAAAAAGACTTTGTTAGAAAATACCACAACCACTTATAACAATAAACCAAAAAGGAAGTATTAGGGAGAATACATTTCAATACAATAAAAAATGCCAAATTGCAACATCCAGGTGACAGATTTCAGAAGCATTTTGACTCTGCCACACCAACAGAAGGCGCTGTCGCTACTCTTCAGAAATATTTACAGATTTCATTCTTTTTTTAAATAATATTATTTATTTTTTCTAACTTAATTGTTAAATGAATAAACAGTGAAAACTGAATATTCTAATCATTTCATAAAGCTTGGCAATAAAGCTCTTGGGCAATCATTATTTCTTGACAGATTGTCACACATCTCAAATCAATGTTAAGTTCAGAATTTGATCAGAATGTGATTCATTAAATATTTATCCTTCTATTTGTATAAGTTTCAATTTGAGGTTTTAAGAAAAGATATCTAGATGGGGTTTCCTGGCTATGATCCTAATATGAATGCTTCCTCACTGAGGCACTGCCTTTGGTGGGTAAGAAGGGAGAAAAGGGCAGGGCTATAGTGAATTCATTGCTTTTGGGGGGATGTCTAATGTGCTGCCTTAAATTAGCCGGGGGAGAGGCTGGACTGAGGGTGGAGCTTTGCACTGTCACTATCTCCCTTGTTGAGTATTACCTGCAGAGCTTCAGTAGGTCGGCTGCACTTGTGCCGTGTGTGTGAGGACAGAAAGATAAGGAAACAACAGTGAGGAAAAAACTGAGACATTCTAACATTTACCTGGACACTGCAGTGCATCTATTTTTGCATTTTCTTTAAAAAGTGCAGTGCAACTAGCTATAGATATGGCTGGTTGTCTGCAAAGTGGGAGGCTGAGTACAACAAGAGCACTTCTGAAGTGCCTCTTTGTATTGTTTTCATTCGGATGTTGTCTCTCTACAACCAATGCAGATCCTTTCGACGCAGCTTTTCGTCATAGGCACCGATCTGGACCTACTGCTGAAACAATTTTGGTAGCCAACAATGGGATTAGAGTTCCCTTTGGACGCTCTGTGTATCTGGACCCTGTCAATGACCTTGTTACTGAAGTGCATGCAGGAGACCGCTGTCATATTACAGTCTTGGATAATGACCCACTTGCACAGAGACCTGGAATGCTAACACCCAAGAAGTTCCCCTGTGCTTTTGGAGCAGAAGAGGTCAAATACACTCACTTTGGTTCCCGGAGCCCTAGCAAGGATCACATAAAACTGCAGTTGAGGTATGACTCCCACACAGACACTGTGGTGGTTCCTTTTGTTCTCGAAGTAGAAGTGGTATTTCAGCAACTGGAGATTCTCACTCGTAACATGCCTCTGGTTGTGGACAAGCTCAATGGTCTAAGTAACCCGATTGACAAAAAAACCTTAGAGTTCGCTTTTGAAGATGGTGTCACTACATGCAAGGTGACCACGCTAGTTGGTGCGGGCAAGCTTCCCAGGTATGGCACTCTTACTGATAACTCGGTTAATGGGCAGATGATTAATTGTGATGATTTTCTCAAGAAGGGAATTCAGTATAAACATACTGCCACTACCAATTCTCCCAACAGAGATTACATTCCAATGCTTGTGGAAGTACAAGACAATGATGGTAATACTATTCAACAAGAGCATTTTCAGATAATGGTTAGAATCAAAGAGGGTACTGAAAATACACCACCTAAGCCTAGCTTTATATCTATGATGATGATGGAGATTGACCAATTTGTGATGACAGCCATTACTTCAGATATGCTGGCAGCTGAAGATGTTGAATCGAAATCCGATCAATTAATTTTTAACATAACATCTCCTCTCGGCTATCAGCAGGGCTATATTATCAGCACAGATGATCAAAACCAGTCAATCACCTCTTTTTATCAGAGAGACATAAAAGACCTGAAAATAGCCTATAAGCCTCCCTCTGAGGATTCAGATGTAGAAAGAATTTTCCAGATTGAATTTGAAATTGTTGACACTGATGGAGCTGTGTCTGATCTCTTTGCTTTTATGATTGTTGTAAAACCAATGAACACTTTAGCCCCAGTGGTGACCAAAAATACAGGGCAGCTGCTTTTTGAGGGACAATCGAGATCTCTATCCAGCTCACAAAATTTAGAGATTAGTGATGAGGACAATCTTGATGATGTGAAGATTACTGTGGTTGATGGCTTAAAACATGGAGAGCTGACAGTGTTAGGGTCTCAAAGAAAGTTTTTCACACCTGCTGATCTCGATGCTGGAGTTGTTGTATACCAGCACGATGGAAGTGATACCTACAGTGACAACATTATATTCAGAATGACAGATGTCAGTAATGAAGTAGAGTTTTTGTTTCCCATCACCATCGCCCCCACCGATGACGAACCTCCCATTATAAACGCCAATACAGGTATTGCACTTTTTAAAAATGAAGTGATGCAGATCTCCCCCTTCATCCTGAGTGCAACTGACATTGACTCTGAAGACTCAACCATTAAATTTATATTAGAAGAGCCTTATTCACTGATTGGAGAGCTGCTCCTCAAGCAGGCGGAGCCTCCGCAAGACCCATCTGCATGGAAATTCAGCTCAACAGATGAGATGTTTGAACAGGTGGTGACGGAATGGTTCCAGCAAGATATTCTGGATGGAAAGCTGTTTTATCGTCACAAAGGACCTCACAGTACAACCACTGTGATTGACCAGTTTGTCTTCAGAGTCCAGGATGACAACGACCCACCAAATCAGTCAGGAGAACACACATTCACCATTAAAATCCATCCAGTGGATGACATACCTCCAGAACTTTACCCTGGCACCACACTACACATGACAGTCAAAGAATATGAGCTGACATTTTTTATGAAGAAATCTTTACGTTATACAGATCTGGACTGCGATGACAGGGACCTTAAGTACACCATCATCAAACCTCCAACTGACACAGATGAAAACAACCCCATTCCTCTTGGTGCCATTGTGTTGACTGACAGTCATGACATTATCATCAGTGAGTTTACACAAGCTCAGGTCAACCACCATAAAGTGGCATACAAACCCCCAGACCAAGAGCTTGGTATTACTCCAAAAATGCTCCAGTTTACGTACACTGTGGAGGACACTGCTAGCAATTCTGTTGATGGAGTTTTTACCATAATTTTGCAGCCCGTTGACAACAAACCCCCTGTAATTACCAACACTGGTTTCACTGTTCAGGAGCAAAATACATTTATAATAACCAGAAATGAACTAAATGCTTCTGACCAGGACACAGAGGATGAAAATATTGTATTCACAGTGACCCAGATTCCAAGATTTGGACAGCTGCAGTATTTGGAAATTGACATGTCTAATGGAGAGACTTTTGTGTTGGAGGACATCGAAAACAGTCGACTGGCCTATATTCACAGTGGTGAAGAATCTCTCAGTGATGTCATTAAACTGGACATTAGCGATGGCTTCCATGAGGTGCCCATTGTCATAAAAATCAGCATCAAGCCTGTCGATGACGAAACCCCAACCATTATATTACCTTCTGGTTTGTTTGGAGCTTCCATTGATGTACTTGAGAATGGTGCAACAGAAATCACCAGCAATGTCATTCAGGGTCGTGATGAAGACACAGATGACCTCATGCTCACTTTCATAGTAGATGAGCATCCCAGATTGGGTGAAATAATGGTAAGGGGAGCTCCTGCTGAGCGCTTCACCCAGCAAGATATAATCAATGGTGTGGTTGTCTACGTTCACACAAGTGGTGAAATTGGCCCTATCAAAGAGCATGACTCCTTCAACCTCACCATATCTGACATGTCTGACGAATGGGTTGTTGGTGGCAACAAAGTCCAAGGCGTTCGTGTCCATGTCACCATCCTACCTTTAGACAGCATGCCACCTGTAGTTAGTGTGGGTGGCCAGTTTTTAGTAGTAGAGGGTGAAAAGAATGTTATCACATTGGAGCACATTCAAGCTGAGGATATTGACACTGATAATGATGATATCTTGTGCACTATTATTGTTCAGCCCACATCTGGTTATGTGGAGAACATTTCACCAGCTCCAGGGTCTGAAAAATCCAGAGCAGGCACTGCCATCACTGCTTTTACAATTAAAGATGTTGGTCTTAGCCACATCTATTATGTTCAAAGCATTCACAAGGGTTTGGAGCCGGTGGAGGACAGGTTCACTTTCCGCTGCTCTGATGGTATTAACTTCTCAGAGAGGCACCTTTTTCCCATTGTCATCATCCCAGCCAACGATGAAAAGCCAGAGATATTCATCCGTGAGTTTGTCGTGATGGAGGGAATGAGTTTGGTGATTGACACTCCTATTTTAAATTCTGCTGATGCTGACATCCCAGGTGATGAATTATCTTTTGAGATCATTGAAAATCCCAAACATGGAAACATAGTCCAGCAGTTAAGTACTGGCACAGTTCCAGAAGTGAAATTTTCCTTAAAGCAGATCATGGAGGCATCTAATATTGTTTATGAGCACGATGACTCTGAAACCAAGGAAGACCGTTTTAAAATTAAACTCACTGATGGAAAGCATACTGTTGAGGAGAAGGTCATCATAATGATTATTCCTGTTGATGATGAAACCCCAAGAATGGCAATCAATGATGGTCTTGAAGTAGAAATAGGAGAAACCAAAGTAATTAGCAACAAAATCCTGAAGGCCACGGATTTGGATTCAGAGGACAAAGAGCTTACTTACATCATCCGCTATGGCCCAGGTCAAGGCTATCTCCAGCGAATCACTAAACATGGAGTTGTCACTGGCAATATTAGCATTGGAATGAATTTCACTCAAGATGAACTTGACAAACAGCTGATTCAGTACGTTCACACAGGCCAGGAAGGTATCCGTGACCTACTAAAGTTTGATGTAACAGATGGAATTAATCCACTAATTGATCGCTACTTCTACATTAATATTGGCAGCATCGATATGGTATTCCCTGATGTTATTAACAAGGGTGTGACCCTCAAAGAGGGAGGTAAGGTCACCTTAACCACAGACCTTCTCAGCACAACTGACATCAACAGTCCAGATGAATATCTAAGTTTCAGCATCACACGTGCTCCCAGCAGGGGTCATCTGGAATGTACTGATCTCCCAGGTGTGCCCATCTCCACCTTCGCTCAGCTGCAGCTTGCTGGCAACAAAATTTACTACATCCACACATCTGACGATGAAGTGAAGATGGACAGCTTTGAGTTTGAGGTGACCGATGGCTACAACCCTGTGTTCCGCACCTTCCGTGTATCCATCACTGATGTCGACAACAAGAAGCCAGTCGTAACGATAAACAAACTGGTACTGGGCGAAGGAGAAAGCAAGCTGATCACACCCTTTGAACTGACAGTGGAGGATCGGGATACACCAGACAACCTGTTAAGGTTTATAGTGACTCAGGTGCCAGTTCATGGTCAACTTTTGTTTAACGGAACTCAAATCATTACAACATTCACCAAGCAGGACCTAAATGAGAATTTCATTACTTACGATCATGATGGCACAGAGACAAATGAAGACAGCTTCTCCTTTACAGTAACTGATGGAACTCATACTGACTTTTATGTTTTCCCCAATACTGTATATGAAACTCGTAAGCCTCAGATGATGACCATTTATATTAACACAATGGACAATGGAGTGCCTCAAATTGTTATTAACAAAGCAGCACCCACTCTCAGAGTTCTTCATACTGGGCACCTTGGCTTTTTGATTACCAGTAAGGTTCTAAAGGCTGAAGACAGAGACAGTCCAAACAATGTGCTCAAGTACATTGTGACCAAAACCCCTCTCCATGGCTTTATTATGAATGCTGCGTTGGGCAATGACAGCATCAAATCCTTCTCGCAGGGTAAGTGGTTATGTAAATTTTGTCTTCAAAAATGTTAGGAAAGACCTATCATCATGTAAAAAGTAACCTCTTAAAGTATTAATCTCCATCTTTTTATGCATTTGCTTCTTATTTTCTTTTTCATTAGCTGATATTGATGATATAAAGATTTGTTACGTGCTCCTGGATGGGTCCAACGCCACAAGTGACATATTCTACTTTACAGTGGAAGACAATGGTAAGAATGTCTCTTCATTGCCCCTCTCATTAACTGAAAGTGTCATGTGTCATTAAAGCTGGTGTTGGAATGCCAAAGCTTTCAGTTTCTCCTTTAAATAAATTGTGCTGCAGGCACATGTTCATTAGACGATTCTTCTTTGTCAGAAGTAATGAAGTAAATAGAACTTTTAGAAAAAAGTTCCTAATACCTAAGCCTCAAAACGAAGGTTTAGACCCTGGTAAAAATCTACAGAGCATCTTCAGAAAATTGATAGTATACAAATATTTGTCTGGTAAAAATACTTCATATTAGAAAAACCTGTTCTAAAGCATTTTTTATGTATTTGTTATGAGTTTAACTTGTGTTTTTACAACTCCTTTCCGTTTAAATCATTCTAATATTTGTAACTAATTATAAATCATTTCTGTTAATGCAACCCTAACACTCTATGCAAACAAGACAGAGAGAGATATTTAACAAAACAAACAGATCTTAATGTAATCTTAGTGTGTATAAAGTATACTTGGCTTGTACTTGAGTAGCGCCACTTACATTATGAGAAATTGTTATTCTAATGTTGGATAGCCTGGAATTTGCTAAATTCAAAAGGGTTAGTAAGTATCATTAGTTCAACCATCAGGTCAATGTAAAGTCTTTGTAATCATAGGTCCATCAATGTGTGCAAGAGATTTAGAAATCCCACATCAGCATTACTAACTAATACTTGCAGAGTGCACACACACAGACACAAAGAAAACACCAATTTAACAAAGAATCCTTTTCTACTTGGATGAGACATGTTGGTAGAGCCTTGGTGGTCAGCATATAAAAAGGATTAAGACTTCTCTTGACTGATGTGGTTTGAGTGCCTAATTAACTTCCAGTAATTTTAAGACAGTAGGTTAGTTCTTCAAGACAAAATTTTTTTATGTAATTGAAACTTTTGTAGGTGATTACTTCATATAATCAGCTAACCCGATTTGTAGATAATCCTTGATCAATTTAAAAGAGCAGACTGTAATAAAGCTCAATAAAACAGAAGGAAGGAGGCAGGAACCGGCGAACATTTAACAAACTTTAATTCCAAAATAAATAAACAATAAACAGCAATAAAACAGGCTGGCAGCCCCTCACGGACGACTGCCGGCCACACAAACTTAAACAAAACTTAACTAATGTCCGGGCCCGGTCCTCTCTCGCCGTCTTCTCCTGCCGTTCGTCCTTTTATGCTTCCGCTCCTCCGTGAGAGATACGAGGCCGGAATGACGCCCAGCTGACACTCATTATCAATCGCGTCCCGGCCTCGCTTCTTCCTCCAACGGCTCTCGTCACGCCTCCCTCGTCACACAGACATTTACTTGTTAGTAGTTTAACTGATGGCACTTTAACTGTGCAGGAACTGAAACATGCACCAGGGCTGGCACTCCATCACTTTGGCAACATTTCAGCTGGAGCCAGTTACTGCTATAAGAGCCAGCAAAAGATACACATTGTCAGAGGCTAAGCAAGGATGGTAGACACAATACAGGGAAACATTCAGGGATAGCCTAAGGCAAGACTTAAAATCAGTTTTTCGTGTTTTTGTAATTACAAGACAGAGGGACAACGAAAGTTATTCATTTTTACAGTGAATAAACTGTACAAACAGTTTTGTATCACATTCCATAACTTTATTTCATGTTGCATTAAACATGAACCTGAAGATGTTTTACTCTGTCTACCAACAGACTGCTCAGGCAACAGTGAGTGCAAAAGAATGGGACAGGTTTACTTAGTCCAACAGCTGAATTCCAACCGGCTTTTTGTCTGGACATTGAAATGGCAGACTAGTGTGTACTTGCATAAACTTTCCGAACATAAAAGACTAACACGTTAATACTAACAAACTAGTACCTTAAAAACACAGATACACTACACAATGGTTTGCATTTCAGGATACAGTAACACACAAGTCTATGTATAGGCTGAGTTTCCTGGATGATTCGGGGGCCGCGTGCTTTGAAGGCTGAATTTTAAGACCGATTGCGTCACAGCAGCGAGACTGAAGGCTGGTAAGGCTGTCTCGATTCAAAGGTTGCTTCAAAAGCCGCCCCAAAATGCAACCTTATTTCCGAAGGTTTTTAAGGATAGAACGAAGGTATCCTACACAGCTTTTGCTATACCAAGATTCATTGCGTGCCTGTAACGGCTTGAAATTTTAAAATAATCTATCAAAACTTTGGTTAAATAAAAGTATGTGATTCACAAAAACGGTCAATTGCAGTGTTTTAATATTATATATGATGTTGTTAATTAACATGATTGGTGCATTATTGTGTTTTTTGAATTTGTAAGGTTGGTTAATTTAATATACTGTTGGACTGTTTTAATATACATAAACGTGTCATATTCTCGAAAATAAAATATAATTTTTCTGGCTCTGTATTTGTTTAAAAAAGTCAGAAACGTCTCTGCTGTGTCCTGCTGTCACCACGCAACAGGAGCAGCAGGTGACGCAAATCATGCAATTAGGAAATCCTCCGCGAGGCTATACCGTCTCATTTCAGTTCGCTTCTTGGACTTTTGAGGCTGTGTGCTTTGAAAACCAAGTCCTCGTTTTTAAGTCTGCGACCTTAAAGGTTGCAGCCCCTGAATTGGGACACAGCTATGCATACCAGCAGAGTTATGTATTTATATGTGTGTATGTGTATTTGAGAATGTGTGTGTTTGTTTGCGTGTGGCAAGAATTAAGAGTATAATCTACCAGGTCAACTTTTACAGGATACCTGACCGCAGACAATCACAGCTGTGCCATACACCATAACACACAATTGCAAGTGACATTGATTTCCTCTAACAATAGAAAGTAAATACAAGCAGAAAAACTAAAGAGTGTCCCCAAAACATGTGTACTGTATGTGCACAACTGCTTTCTTAAGACACAGAGTCTGAATCTGCCATTGCTAGTTCAAAGGTTGCATCAAAGCCATGTTACTAATTCTAAAATGTCATGTTAGAACTAGCAAAGAACGATGGGCTTGGGTTTCTGAAAAGTTGCTAAAGTAGCAAGGAGGCAGGACATGTGAGAGCAACAGACAGAGCACAACTGAGCGTGTATGGTTGCCCAAGTCTACTATAACACGTCCAGTGAAAAAATTGATAGCTTTGTTGTAGTATTGGCCTAATGGTTATTGCGGTTACCAGTAGATTTACTCACCAGCTACAGTATAGCACTCTCAGGTTGTCTCCCATTCATTCAGATTTGAGGACTGGGACTGACTGGTGTATTAAATTACATGTCAATATTAATTCTAAAATTGTGATACAGAATTCTACCTTCCATTTATATTATTATTTATAAAATGTATAGGTCTACAAAGTAAGTAACTCAGGTAACATAATCTTTCTTCAACAGGGACACAAGTTATATGCACAGTTAACATTAATTAGATGGTGGAAGGCATTTCCTCTAAGATTTGTGGCACCAGCCACACTGACCCTGTGCGTGAAAGTCACTGCAGACAGGGATGTGTGTTTCAAGGAGCAGAGATCTGCTTTCAAAGTTTCCTTTACGCCTGACTGTAACCCAAAGCCATCACAAGATATGTTGAACACCCAGGGGCTTCCCCTTTCCTAGTTGTTCTTTCAAGATGTAGAAGATGGAGTAGATCATGCTGCTTGGTCTAGATTTCCTTCCCCCAATAATTTCACAAGATCAAAAGTTTATATAAGTATTCATGAACAGTCAGCTTAAGCTTAAACCTATGGACTTGCAAACAAAGAAATGAAATGAAGAAAGCCATAAATGGATTTTACAACTTTCCTCAGTTTAGCAGTTTCTTTGTCATCTTAGATGTCTGCACCTAATCTGTGAGTCAGACATAAACACCCAGCAGAAGATTTACTGCTGCGTGGTGCCAGCGGTTTCTCCAACCACACTAAACACTGGAGCCACCTTTCTATTCCTCGACTCTCAGATTTATGGGATTTTGTGAGAGTGTTAGAGGATATGTTGTATGGTTCCTAGGTTATTCTTATCGCTCACAGATGGAAAAGTTCTTCCTGTGCCCTTTGATCTGAGCTTTGAGGTAGCCCTGTGGTGCCTCTCCCTAGGAGTACTTTCTCTTGATCTCACTGCCTGCAATAGACAACATAAGCGACTGGTGTCAAAAAGGATGCGACTTTTCTGCCGTGCCATAATTCATCACCCTGCAGTTTGGGGATCAGATCCCTGGCTACCGTGGATGTCACGTGGACAAGTACAGTACCTGCCAGTGTCCAGTTGTCAAACATCCCCTTTGTGGAATGCCAGGAATTACATGAGGCGCCTAACATAGATTTTCAGCTTGGTGCATGTGAGAAGCCATTATTAGATACATAGGAAATGGCCAATGGTCAAGTTGCATTGATGTGACTCATATTTAAATATGAATTCTTATTACGCAAAGTAAGAAGCATGGTCTTTAATGCCTGGGATACTTATCGTGGATATGAGATTCCCGGTGAATTTAAACTGAAAAATGATATCATTATTGTTATTTGTGTATATAGTAGGCCAGCTTAGTCTTGCAATATACCTCTGGCAGTGAATGTTGATATCCTCTCAGCAATCCCTCCCATGCCTCAGGCTCTAAACATACAGTTTCTGTGTTGACCTGTGGTGCTGAGGTGAAGATCTGTATCATCTAGGACAACTATTTGTGTTGTGTATAATGGAACATCATAACCTGTAGATGAAAAGTTGTTTTGCAAAATCAGGTGCTCACAAGAAACCAAATTGAGAACCTCAACAAATTTTTTCGAAGGCACTATTAAGATTTAAGCTGTCCTGGTGATGCTCAAGCTACTGTAACATTGCACCTGAGGCTACATGCAATATTTTCAGTTAAAAATATTTTTAAAATATTGTTGGCAGTGAACATAATCTCATGGAAAAATTTTAACTATTTTACGAGGTGGCTAATTCATATGAATACATACGATCTCATGTGCACATTTTAGTACGATTTGCTTTCGTATCAGTGATGTTAGGTTTAGGGGCAGGGTTAGTGGTGGAGCTTCAGTATTGCTTTTTTCTAGTAATCGTACGTTTTTGTACGATTCACAACGTACAAATTCATATGAATTAGCCACCTCGTAAAATAGTTATGAAATCCTGTAAGATCAGGTTGACATGTCAGTTGTGAAGTTAGGAATACATTATATTCAGGAGTCTTAGTTTTTATTCCTACTCGCTATGCCTTTTTTACTCCTTTTGGCATTATCAAAGGCTTGGCTGACCTGACTAAGTGGGAATGTGACCATTACTTAGCCCTACATTCTTTCTATGTGTTACTGCGGTCATAAATACCTTCAGAGCTTCAGACATCCCCTGTGATGCCTGAACCCATTAGCACAACTCAATGATGGCCTACTGGTCTTTACTGACCCCTTCCTTGAAAAAAACATAATAAAATACTTTAGAGCAACAATGATATCCCTATTTCTCATGAATAACATTTAATTGAGAAAGACATTCATATAAATGATTCATGAGAAAACACACTCATGACAAAACATTGTGGTTTCACAGAGAGGCACTTTTGTGTTATTTGTTCATTGTAGACAGAAATCCTACTTGAGTGCAGAAAGAAGCCACCCAGACTGTGCCTGCTGTCTGCCAAAGTTGTTGGTCCCAAGCACAGATAAAAGCTGACAAAGGGGAGAACAAGGGAGGGTATGAGTGCGGGGAATGAGGATACAGCTGTCAGTCCCCTCTCTTGGTATCTGAAAACCACTAAGAAATGGTGTGAGAAAAGGGGAATAGCGCACAGTCAAAAGACTAAGGTGGCCTTCACGGTCACTCTTAAAAGCACCTGCCTTCCAAACATAGCAATAAAACTAGTTAGGAAATTACCCAAGGTTACTCTCGACTCTGATGACTCTGTTAGTTATCTTAGTGATGATCTCTTTATATGGAACATGACATAAGACTCACTGGGTTATAATGTGTATTAAACAGTGACAGATACAACAGAATTAGGGGTGTATCAAAGCTCACCAATACACAATACTGGGCTCATGATACAATCAGGATGTTTTGAACAAAATGTAAAAAATGAAATTCGAATGACTCCAGAAATTACGATTCAAAAAATTAATCCAAAGCATTTTCCAGTAACACTGAACATAATAAAACTGACTACATATAATGTTTAATTGAGCCTACTGTAAGTAAATTAATAAAAACTGAATAGGCCTGCCACTAGAAAATAAAAATGAATTTTAACAAAACTAAAATTAAGAAAGACCTTAAGAAAGCGAAATCCTTCTTAAAGTAGTAAAAGCACAAGATAACAAACAAACCATTATACGTTTCAAAAGGTCACAAATTAGCAGGTCGACCAATAGGACAAAAAATATGTTGTATCATAAAAATATTGTTATCATAATTTTTATCGTTATACACTTCACATTATTGTTACACCCTTACCTGTATATACATGACAAGATGTTTCTCATGGAATATTTTATTGACTAGAAGGACACTGTCTTTGTTGCAAATGGAACTATTTTCCATAATCTTACAAAGTGCACTTCTCCAGGTCCACCTGACCGCTGGATGTTTAACTGAAAGGGAGCTTTCTGTCTGCATGTTGTACGTTTGATAATCCTCTGATACAGCCCCACTAAGCTTAATATCAGCTCATACTCACCCTGGGCAGTGTGCCTGAGAAAATTGTCTCCTGAAGAAAGAGACACTTGGCTGAGTTTCTATAGCCTATAGCTTTCACTCAGCCTTTGACATGCGTTCTTCACAGTGTGAACATTGTAAGGTGTTTAACCTTTAACCTTTGTATGGTGTTAAAAACAACAACATCTTTTGAATACTTGTAAAATTGGTTCAGCTAGTTAGAACATCTTAGTGGTGGTGAAACAGGCCTAAAAGTGTGCCTGAGATTTTCACAATATTCCCACTCTTGTCAAAGCTTAACAAGGAATAAAACATCCAATTTATCGTATATTAATTAGTGTATGTGATTAACAACCCTTGGCTAGGCATTGAATAAATGGTAAATGAGTTATATAGGGGGGTAAGGAAGACGATGACGGTGACACTGCTTTCTGGTTGCTACTGATTCATCCATTAATGTTGTACATTTCTCACAACTGCATATTTAAACTAAACTTAAACTGTGGCAGCTCCTTACTTTGAAATGTAGTGCATTAAAGGAGGGTTGAAATGCTATTTCATGCATTCTGACTTCTTAACACAGTTAAACGTGCTGGCTTCACATGCTTAACATGGACAACTTGTCAAAAAACGAGTTGGGCGTATGAAGTAGTATTTCTGTGTTTTGTTGGCAATCACGTACATGCATAATGTGAACAACACAAACTTATAGTGAATCAACAGTTATGCAGGGATAATGCGATGATGTATTGTGTGCAAGTTATTTTTAGGTACGACAGCTCAAACATTTATTTTAGTCTGGGACTAGCCTTAAGCCTTGTCTGTGAAACCGGGCATATATGTACTAAAGATAAATATGGGATTGGCAGAAACTGTTACCTCCACTTTAATATTTTTTTAAGGTTTAATATCTTTAAAGGTTTAGTAATTGTGCAAGATGATACTGCACGTTGTGATATTATTACATTTTTATTTATTCGGCATTAGATTTCTGTGACATTTTTCTAGCGCCCATCTCAGACAGATAACCTACCCTTGACCACTAAAAGGTTTAAAAGTCTTGGCATCTGTCATCACAGCGAGGTATCAACGCCTCTGAATTTCTTCATTTGCCTTTAGATGGCATTAGCTTCAGACCTTTATTCAAAGAATAAGAGAAAATCTCAAGAACAAGTGTCCAGGGATTTTCTGGACCATTTTTCTCTCAAGGGATAATGAGAGTCACGGGGTAGCAAGGATTATGGAAGGATGGGTTTGAAGATCTTTTCAAAGTCATTATAGTTCGTCTCGGGTTGCTTGGCTGTAACCCTGTTCCCTGAAAAAGCGGGAACGAGATGCTGCGTTTCAAACGCTATGGGAGAACGTTCTTTGTTCGACCGGTTGTGAAGCACGTGTTTGACACACGCCAAGAATTGGCTTTAAATAACCTCGGCAGGTGACGTGGCTAATTACACTCACCTGCAGGTTATAAATACGTGTGAAAGCGGACGCGTCTTCAGGTTCCAACTTTGTCTGAAAGGACGTCCGGGCACGCCTACAGTGTGCATTGAGGCACAGCATCTCGTTCCCGCTTTTTCAGGGAACAGGGTTACAGCCAAGTAACCCGAGACGTTCCCTATCAAAAGCTACACTCGATGCTGTGTTTCAAACGCTATGGGAACGAGAATACCAATGCCGCCGCACTGGAAGTGTCTGGACACCCCCAAGGTTGTGTGGTGTGTGTGCACAAGCCGAGAGGAGGTCTCAGACGTGAGTCTGGGATATAGACTCCAGGACGCTTGCGCCTGGAGTAGCATGGACATCCAGACTATAAAATCTCACAAATGTGTGCGGAGAGGACCAGCCCTCTGCATCACACACTTGCTGCAAGGGGACACCTCTTGCTAAGGCCATAGAAGATGAAACCCCCCTTGTTGAATGAGCTCTGACTCCTAGAGGAGACTCCTTGACCGCGCGCCTCGTTGGCCAGGGCAATAGCATCCCTCATCCAATGTGATATAGTCTGCTTGGTGGCAGCCGCTCCCCGGTTGCGGCCCCCATAACATATGGAAAGCTGCTATGATATATTCCACTGGCTGGTGCGGTGGACGTAATTTCAAAGAGCACGTACTGGACACAGTAAGTGTAATCGTTCCTGCTCCGACGTCGTGAACGGCGGCGGGCAGAAGGCCTCAAGAACAACCGGATGCATGGTGGAGAATGGAACTTTATGCAGATAACTCGGGTGAGGATGCAGAATAGCTTTGACCATCCCAGGGGCAAAAATTAAACAGGAGGGTGAGGTTGAGAGCACCCGCAAATCTCCAATTCTCTTAAGAGAAGTGATTGCCGTTAGAAAAACCATCTTAAGGGTCAAAAGCCTGACAGGTGCTGACTCCATAGGTTCGAAAGGGGCGCCAACCAGGCCCTCGAGCACTATAGCTAAGTCCCATGAAGGGACTGTCTGTCTAGAAGGAGACCTCAGCCGCCTCGCTCCACGAATACAGCGGGTGACTAAAGGGTGTTTTCCCACAGAAACCCCATCAATCAGGGCGTGGCAGCCCGAAATGGCAGCCACATAAACCTTGAGAGTACCGGGGCTTGTTCCTGAGGACAGTTTCTCTTGCAGAAACTCCAACACTGAAACAATCTGGCAGTGAATTGGGTCTGCATGTTGTGCCATGCACCATCTGTCAAAAACGCTCCATCTAAGGGCGTAGCTCCTTCTAGTGGAGGGAGCCCTAGCACTTAGAATAGTCTCTGGGCGCAAGCCCAGCACCTGGTACCCTTCAGGGGCCAGACATGGAGATTCCAGAGCTCGGGATGGGGATGAAGTATTGTCCCGTGCCCTTGAGACAAGAGATCCCTCCTGACTGGGATCGCCCATTGCGAGTCGTCGAGGAGGGTTACTAGGTCCGAGAACCAGACTCTGTTTGGCCAACGGGGAGCTACCAATAGGAGGCGAGAGCCCTGTCGGAGGATATGCTATCAGAGGATACGCGTAAAGACGCAGTCTGGGCCATGTATGGGCCATCGCGTCCAGACCCAGAGGAGCTGGATGAGTCAGAGAGAAGTAGAGGGGACATTGCGCTGTCTCCTGCTTAGCAAAGAGGTCCACCTTTGCTTCGTAAAATCTTTCCCAGATTTGTCTGACTATCTCGGGGGGGAGTTTCCATTCCCCGTTCGTCACAGCTTGTCTGGACAGCACGTCTGCTCCCACATTCATATGCCCCGGGATGTGAATCACTCTGAGGGACAGGAATTTGCCCTCTGCCCAAGGCAGGATCTACTGGGCCAATTTGTTCAGGTGGAACGACCGCAGGCCACCCTGGTGATGTATGTACGAGACTACTGAAGTGTTGTCCACCCGCACTAGGACATGGTAGCCTCGTAACTCTGGGAGGAAGTATTTCGGAGCCCGAAATACAGCTATCATCTCAAGGCAATTGATGTGCCAATCGAGAAGTTGACCTCTCCAGACCCCCTGGGATGGACGGCCATCTAACACCGCGCCCCAGCCCATGAGGGAAGCGTCTGTCGTTAGCATCTTGCGACGACAACACGGACCGAGAGTGGGACCTAAAGTCAGAAACCGAGGTCTGAACCACATAGAAAGGGTGCGAAGCCCCTGGCGCGTCACCCTTGTCTGCCTCTGGGGGTTGGCCCTTGGATGAAACCCCCTGGTTTTGAGCCACAACTGAGGCCCGGAGGTATCACTGTGGAAGCCTCCGCCATGAGACCTAGAACTCTTTGAAAGTGATGAATTTTGACTTTCTGGCCTAGCATGATGCTCCTCAGGGTGATCAGGATGGGTTCGACACGTGCAGGAGACAGTTGTGCCTGCATCGCGGTCGAGTCCCATATTATCCCTAAATATGTTGTATTTTGCATAGGGGAGATAACGCTCTTTGTGGCGTTGAGTCTTAACCCGAGAGTTTTGAGATGAGCTAGGACTACATCCCAATGTCGAAGCGTTAGCTCCTGAGACTGAGCTAAAACCAGCCAGTCGTCTATGTAATTCAAAATGCGGATGCCCTGGAGTCGCAGAGGAGCCAGAGCTGCATCCATGCATTTCGTGTATGTGCGGGGTGACAAGGCAAGGCCGAAAGGAAGAACCCGATACTGGTAAGCTTCGCCCCCGAAAGCGAACCTCAGGAATTTCCTGTGTTGTAGCAGGATCTCTATATGAAAGTATGCATCTTTCAGATCGATCGTCATGAACCAGCCGTACAACTGAATGTGAGAAACAATCATCTTGATTGTCAACATTTTGAATTTGTGCATCTTTAAATAGCGGTTTAATCCGCGAAGATCTAGGATCGGACGCAATCCTCCATCCCTTTTGGGAACTACAAAATACCGGCTGTAGTAGCGTGATTCTCTGTCTGGTAGGGGAACATGTTCTATGGCCCCTTTGACCAGCAGAGCTTGTAATTCTTGTGCCAACGGATGCGCTCACTCCGGTTGCACGGACGTGAAGACCACGCCGTTGAAACGCGGAGGGCGATATGCAAATTGAATCCTGTAGCCCTTGTCTACGGTTCTTTCTACCCATGGAGAGATACCTGGCAGTAGTTTCCACACTGCCAGCTTCTCTGAAAGGGGTATCAATGTTGGCACTTCGTCTCGTTGGGGGGATGCCAGATGTCTGGCGTCCTGAGATGTGGCAGGAGACGACCGAACATCTAGCATTCTTTTTGAGCCCGCTAATCCCCGAAACGCCGGTGGCGGCGGAGATTGCAAAGCGGCCTTGTGAGTGTGCCGGGCTAGGAGCCTCTAATTTCTCTTGGAATTTTATGCACCCCTCCCCGGGGGGGGGCACACCCCCACAGTCCAGGGCACACATGTCTCAGGATCTTTTCTTCTTGGCAGAGATGAAGTGCCTCAGGTCCGGCCCTCCCGAGGCGGCCTGAGGGGCGTGGTGGGCCTCTCACCTGCCTCTGCTAGGGGGGGCGCGATTCGCCACACTCTCCCTGATGGCCTCGCGCCTCAGGCAGACCGGATCCACCCGAGACTGTGTGCCTGGTCGGGACTGGGGAACTAGTCCAGAGTGGGTGGCCGACACTCCAGACGCTTGAGCACGACGGGGGAGATACCTCACGAATGCCTCCTCGTGGCGTTTCGCCTCCCAGAACTTGGTGACCACGGTATTCATCATTGTTTGCGTCTACAAACAATCTGGAAGGTGAGATCGGGGCATCAAGAAGGAAGGCCCGGTCCCTGTCCTTGATGCCCGTGAGGTTAAGCCACAGATGCCTCTCCGTTGTGACCAGTGCAGCCATAGAACGGCCGATAGCACGGGCCGTCTGCTTGGTAGCACGGAGAGACAAATCTGTGGCCCGGCGTAGCTCTGCAAACGCCGTCTCATCAATCACCCCGTCAGTGCTCACATCATCCAGCAGGTCAGCCTGGTACGCCTGCAAAACCACCATGGTGTGCAGGGCAGCACCAGCCTGACCCGCTGCCTGAAAAGCCTTCCCCACCAGCGCAGATGTAAGCCTGCAAGGCTTGGTGGGGAGAGAAGGCTTTTTCAGGGACGACGATGTCCCAGGTGAGAGATAGCTCGCCAGCGTCTCTTCCACATGGGGTACCATCGTATACCCCCGTGGTTTCGCACCAACGATAGTTGAATAAATCGACGTCGATGGCACGAACACACGGGAGGAATAAGGCTTCTGCCACGAGCAAGATAATTCGCTGTGGAGATCCTCGAAAAAGGGGAGAGCGCGATGTTGTGGCTCCTCTCCCTGGCCACCCGACAGATATCTGTCGCCTAGCTTTGAGCCTCTGGGGGCCTCTTGCTCCTGCGGCCAGTCGAGCTTAAGGCGGTCGACTGCCTTAGTCACCGCCCCGAGAAGCTCCTCAAGCGCCGCGTTGTCGCGAGAGGAACATCCCGAGACGGCGCTATCCAACATTGCAGAAGCAAAGGATGCCTCGTCCTCCGCCCAATCCGAAGAAGCGCCGGCGCACACTTCGGATTCGGACGTGAGGCCATCGCGGTTTTCCCTTCTTAAAAAAGGAGAGCCGAGCACGAAGAACTCTCACAAGGAGGCACACATCTCCGATCGGAGTCAGACATGATTATGTAGATTATATATTTAGGCTAAGTGAGAATGTGCTTAGTGACTAAATGTATATAAACTACTTCGCTAGCTTTCTTTCTTTTTCCTCTTTTCACGTAGGAGAAAAAAAAAGAAAAGAAAAGAGGGAGACTTCTCCCTCACAACACGTACACACAAAGTGGTCCTTGAAGACAAAAGAACCTGAAGACGCGTCCGCTTTCACGCATATTTATAACCTGCAGGTGAGTATAATTAGCCATGTCACCTGCCGAGGTTATTTAAAGCCAATTCTTGGTGTGTTTGACACACGTGCTTCACAACCGGTCGAACAAAGAACGTTCTCCCATAGCGTTTGAAACGCAGCATCGAGTGTAGCTTTTGATAGGGAATTTCATACTACTTCAGATTTATAATTTAATTTCTGCATTGTGTTTAAATATTTAAGACTGGAAAATATGGCATTTGCTTAATCTGGCAACTACTTATTTAATTGAATTGAATTGCTTATTGACTGCCATTTCTATAAATGTGGAGGAAATGCAATACTCAATATGGCTGCTCTTTTAATGTTACTCTTTAATGTTAAAATCTACACAATATGTATTTGATTTATCTGAATTTATTAAATTCAGTTCTTACCCTTAGGTTTTTGATCGATAAATGTGCAGTAGTACAGGAGCCTTGGTGTAGTAGATAAAGCTCAACAACAAAGTCAGACTGTGTTCTCTACCCTCCCTGCTGCTGTATTCATGGCTAGTGATAGCAGTGGTAACTCAACATCCTTGTGTTATTTTACACAAACCATAATACTCCAAAACTACCTTTTTTACACTGTCACAGATTACTTTTTATTTTGCAATTTTACAGTTGTAATGACAAAAAAAGGGTGGTGTAGATTTGGGTAGAACAAAATACACTGCAGGACAACCAAAACTCAATATCGGTTTTCACTCATTTGGTCCCTCTTTCTTTTACAATTCTGAGGTTGAAAAAGATGATTAGCTGGAATATCTACTGAATCATGTTTCACAATGTTGTCAAATTTAGACCATTTTCCAATTCATTGTGCTTTACTCTATTTGAAACAGGTGGTAACAAGTTAAAGCCACAACCGTTTCGCCTTAATTGGGCCTGGATATCTCTGGAGAAGGAATACTACATAGTGGATGAGGATGCTAAATTTCTGGAGGTCACCCTCAAACGAAGGGGATACTTGGGAGAGACATCATTTGTCAGTAAGTATTTTCCAAGGTAGACAAAGGGAGGTTACACTGAAATGTGTTCAGCAATCTTTTAATGTAAAGAAAGAGAAAAGTTTGATTAGTTTGATTTGCCTTTAAGCAACGGAAAAGTTGTTCTCTTTTTCTCTAAAATCAATTAAAATCAATCAAAATCAATCAATCAGAGATCAATTGTAATTTGGGTGTCCACGGGAAGTTTATTTGCAGCTGTATAAGTTACTACCTCTGAGTTTGGTATTTTCACAGGCCTTTAACTGTGACTTGCACGGTCTTAAATTATACCATAGCCTTTTCACTGTTGACTTTTAGTAGTCAGCAGACAATTCTAGGCACTATAAAGTAAAGCGCTCATAGCTAGTCCTATTCTTTCTAAAACTACAGCACATATTTTTCACACAATTTCAGTTCATTTTTAAATTTGGTCTCTAAGCAATTTTTTATTTCAAAGGCATTGCCACCAAGGATGGCACAGCGAAAGTGGACAAAGACTTCCGAGGCAAAGCTCAGAAACAGGTTCAGTTCAACCCTGGCCAAACCACTGCAACCTGGAGGGTAAAGATATTCACTGATCAAGAGTTTGAAACTTCAGAGATGTTCGAAATCCAGCTTTCTGAACCAGTAATGGCTGTTCTCGAGTTTCCTGATATAGCCACTGTGGAGATTGTGGATCCTGGTGATGGTAAATATATTGTGATGAATCATTTCTTAGGCTCTAAACATACAGTTTCTGTGTTGACCTGCGGTGCTGAGGTGAAGAGCTGTAGTATCATCTAGGACAACTATTTTAGTAATCATTTCTTGCTTAATCTTTGTGCAAAAAAGTTCATTGTATGAACTACAGTGGCATTTGCAAATACTTGATGCTAATGATGATTTGCTGTTGCTTGACCCTAAAAATAGCTTTTGTTCAAATATTATTACAACTTATTTGGATTTATCATTTTTCAGAGTCTACAGTGTTCATCCCTCAAGCAGAATATCGTATTGAAGAGGATATAGGAGAACTGCTAGTCCCGATCCACAGATCAGGAGATGTCAGCCAAGAACTCATGGTGATATGTTACACTCAACAAGGTGAGATCTATAAATCATCTAATTATACACTTGTTTAATGAGAAGATTAATTTTACCAACTCTTCATCTGATGTTGACATCTATAACTGTAAACCTACAAATACCAACCTGATCTGAATTCCTAACTATTTTACGAGGTGGCCAATTCGTATGTAAATCTCAAAAATATGTACTAGATTATTATGGGGGGAACAATACTGAAGCCCCACCCCTAAAAATCAAGTCATATTAAACATACAAATGAGATCCTATGAATGCATATGAATTAGTCACAAATTACATAGTTACAAATTACTGTGAGTTTGTGTTGTTTATAGACTTTAGTACTTTAAAGTAAAAGTACTAAATCTTATAACACTATCTTATAACATGTACACTGCGCAAGAAATCAGCCGTTTAACTCGTTATCGACAGGGAAGAACAATTACCTCGACTACTAAAGATAGTTTCGCAAACAGTTTGCCAGATCTGACTCCTTTAATAACCATACCAATAAATACAGAATCGCTCGATGACATGACCAGCAAATTGTGCACTATTTTTTCTAATACATTAGAAGCTGTCGCACCTATGAAGTCAAAAAAGATTTATGAGAAAAATGTAGCACCATGGTACAATAGCACCACTCGCGCCCTTAAAAGAGAAACACGTAAACTGGAGCGCAAATGGAAACAAACCCAATTAGAGGTCTTTAAAATTATGTGGAGAGTGCAAACTGTTATAAAAAGGCACTAAAAGCAGCAAAGGCTGAGCACCTCCGCAACCTCATAGAAACTAACAAAAACAATCCAAGGTTTTTATTTAGTACAGTTGCTAAATTAACAAATAAACAGACATCACCTGACCTGGTTATTCCGCCGCACCTTGGTAGCAATGAATTCATGATTTTTTTTACAGAGAAAATAGAAAACATACGAGACAAAATAGTAAAAACTCAACCTTCAAGTCTGTCCTATGAATTAGTACCAACCATCGCCCCAAAAGAAAGGCTACAGTGTTTTTCCCCTATAAAGCAGGAAGATTTAATTAAAATTATTGCAACATCTAAACCTACAACTTGCTTATTAGACCCCATACCAACTAAATTATTAAAAGAGTTATTACCCGTTGCAATTGAGCCCATTTATAACATTATCAACTCGTCAATTAATCTAGGCCAGTGGTTCCCAAACTACCCCCGGGGGTATGCCAGGTGACGGAGGGGGTACGTGAACAAAATCCTGAAATCTACCGATTACTTAATTATAACGCACCTGACAATCAACCAGTCATGTTTTTCTCACAAGCTAAATATAAAGACGTGCTCCCTCTAGTGTACACACAGCAAAATAGTAGTCACGTAGTGCCATAAAAGGTCAAATTCATGACATCCAATCAAAAAATATGCGTCCACTCATGCGTAAGTGCACGTCTTTACGTACCGCGTGTAATTCGACTGCACGCGGCTTGGAACGAAGCAACAACTGCTTGTTAAATTAAAATGGATAAATGGTTGCAAAGATTTAGGACTGCAGCCACAGAAAGAAAATCGACTCCCAGCAGCTCGGATGATCCACAGTCCTCTGACCACACCCCGGGTCCCTCCAACAGCACTTCGGCTGCAGGTGTAAATCAACCACCCGCTCCGGTTGACACCGACACAGATAGCGATGCATCAGAGACTACACCGTCAACTCAGGTTCAGCAGTTCACAGAAAGACGATCAAAAAGGCGTAAATATGATGAGAAATACATTTCATATGGATTTACTTACATTAGCAGTGACAAAAATCCCAAACCACAGTGCGTTATATGTGCAAAAGTACTCTCTCATAACTGCATGAAGCCAGCGTTTTTGTGCAGGCATTTAGAAACAAAGCATGCGACTTTGAAAAATAAACCGCGAGAGTTTTTCGAAAGACAGTTAAGACAACTCGGGAGTTGTAAGGCCCTTATAACAGCTTCAGAATACCTTAATAAGAAAGGACTTTAAGCATCCTACATGGTGAGTTACAGAGTGGCTAAAACGGGCAAATCCCATACTATTGTGGAGAACTTAATTCTTCCTGCTGCAGCTGATATTGCGGGTATTATACTTGGGGGAAAAGCCAAAAAAACAATACACAAGATGCCGTCATCAGACAACACAGTTTCACGTCGCATCGCTGATATGGCAGAAGACGTTTTAAAACAGCTATTGCTTCGCGTAAAATCCAGCGAATTCTACGCTTTACAAATCGATGAATCAACGGATGTAGCTGGTTTGGCTCAGCTGCTGGCATTTGTCCGGTATATTTATGATGGTTCAGTTATGGAAGATATACTTTTTTGCAAACCGTTGGAAGGCAGAGCAACTGGAGAGGAAATTTTCAAAGTTTTAGATGGCTTTGTAACATCACATGGACTTCAGTGGACAAATTGTGTGGGCATTTGTACTGATGGAGCCATGACAGGCAGGCTGAGTGGACTGGTAACACGAGTGCAAGCAGTTGCGCCCTGCGCGGTTTGGGTACATTGCAGCATCCACAGAGAAGCACTGGCCACCAAAGGAATGCCTGAACGTCTTAAGGAAGTTTTGCAAGATGCTGTAAAAATTGTAAACTTTATTCAAGCAAGGCCTTTGAATTCTCGTTTGTTTTCTGCATTGTGCAATGAAATGGGCAGCGACCACGTCACATTGTTACTACATACTGATGTACGATGGCTGTCCAAAGGTTCTCACACGATTGTTTGAATTGAGGGATGAACTTAAAGCTTTTTTTATCGACCATCCCTTTGAATTGAGTAACCGCTTACATGACGAAGAGTGGCTTACAATATTGGCCTGGGTGATGTTTTTTCCCATCTGAATGAGCTGAACATCGGATTGCAGGGAGTTGCCACAACCATATTTAATGTACAGGACAAAACTGAGGCCATGATCAGAAAGTTTGCTCTCTGGACTAATTGCATTAACGAGAACAACACCGAAGCCTTTTCATCATTGCATGATTTTTTGCTAGCAAACGAACTCAGCCTTACTAATAGCGTTAAGCGTGACATAATGAAACACCTTTCTGAGCTGTCTTTGCAGTTGCGCAAGTACTTTCCCGAGACAGACAATTCAAACACCTGGATTCGCAATCCATTCTCTGCAAACAGCACAGCGCACCTTCCTGTTTCTGAGCGAGAGAGTCTCATTGAAATCTCTACGAGAGGCGCTTTGAGAATTGACTTCGCACAAAAATTACTGACAGACTTCTGGATAGCTTTGTATGCAGAGTATCCTGCGTTAGCCGATCGCGCTTTGAAAACATTACTGCCCTTCTCCACAACGTATCTTTGTGAGAGTGGGTTTTCAGCACTTGCCCACATAAAGAACAAATATCGACACAGACTCTGCATAGAGAATGATTTGAGACTCAGACTTTCTCCGATACAACCAAACATCACAGTTGACATGACATGCAAGTCATTTCAAGCACATCCATCTCATTAAACAGTTAGTCATTTATTTATATATGAGTCATATATAATTTATTGTTTGATAAAAGAAAATTACATGTATTTAGAATGCAAATAAAAAAATGTTTGAGACCACAATTGTGACTTTAAGAAAGGGGGTACGCAGAATGATGTTAAATCCCTGGGGGGGTACGCCATTGTAAAAAGTTTGGCAACCACTGATCTAGGCCATGTCCCAGGACCCTTTAAGCTGGCCGTCATTAAGCCTCTTATCAAGAAACCAAACTTAGACCCCAATGAACTAGGAAACTATAGACCGATTTCAAATCTCCCTTACATGCCTAAAATACTCGAAAAAGTAGTGTCCACTCAGTTGTGCTCTTTCTTACAAAATAATGACAAACACAAAAAATTTCAGTCAGGCTTTAGACCGCATCATAGTACTGAAACTGCGCTCGTTAAAATTACAAACGACCTGCTTATAGCATCAGATAAAGGTAACATCTCACTCCTAGTCCTGCTCGACCTTAGTGCTGCGTTTGATACTGTAGACCATAAAATACTTCTAGATCGCTTACACAATTATACCGGTATTCAGGGACAGGCACTACAATGTGTCACGACTGGCGTGCAAGAGAGAAGAACCCAAGCGCAGGCAGGCAGTGAAGGGGTTAACAGAAAATATTTATTACAAAAACACACAAAACAAAACCCACGAGGGGGTATAAAACAGGAACTAAACTAAGAAACAAACTTGAAATAAAAGACTTCCCACGAGGGGGGCAAAATGAAAACAAGAACACTAAACTAAACTAAAGGACACGACCAAACGTCTTAAATTAAAAACACAACAGGGTAGACCACAAGACTCACGGAACACGAACAGGGCAAGGACCAGGAACATGGGTGAGAGCACAAACATAATCCACACAGTACAATCCACGAGCACAGGACAAAGAAACATGAGGGTATATATAGGCAAGACAAACAAGGGATAATTACATGGGGCAGGTGTGGGACATTAAACACTCGGGAAAGGATAACGAGGAAACGAGATGGCGGGAACAGAGACGAGACACTGGAAAAACACATGAGAGGCATAAACATCTCATGGTCTTCCCACATAAAACCCAAGAACTCTGTCCCGATCCCACCACACGACTAGAATTTCATAAACAAGACGGTGGGACCGTGACAACAATGGTTCAGATCTTACTTATCAGACAGACATCAATTTGTCCACTTAAATGGGGAATCATCAAATCTAATGCAAGTAAATTATGGATTGCCTCAGGGATCAGTTTTAGGACCCTTGCTATTCTCCATATACATGCTGCCCCTTGGAAACATTATTAGAAAACATGTAAAACATTGGATAACTTGTAATTTCCTTCTATTAAATTCTAATAAAACAAAAATATTACTTATCGGACCAAAGACACGTGAGCAGAATATTTCGGATTATAACCTGCAAGTTGAAGGCTGCACTGTTACTCCAACAAATACAGTTAAAGACCTAGGCGTTATATTAGACAGCAACCTGTCATTTAAAAATCACATCTCAAATGTCACAAAAACAGCCTTCTTCCACCTTAGAAATGTTGCCAAATTACGAAATATTTTATGTGTGGCTGACGCAGAAAAGCTTATTCATGCATTTGTGACCTCAAGACTTGACTACTGTAATGCACTGCTTAGTGGTTGTCCTGCAGCATCAATAAACAAACTACAGTTAGTTCAGAATGCAGCTGCCAGAGTTCTAACCAGGTCCAGAAAATACGATCACATAACCCCAATGTTATCAAGCCTTCACTGGTTACCCATTAAGTATCGTATTGACTTTAAAGTTCTTTTAATCACTTATAAAGCCTTAAACGGTTTAGCCCCTACCTACATAACAGAGCTTCTACCACACTACAACCCATCACGCTCTCTAAGATCTCAAAACTCCAGACTTTTGATAACACCTAGAATAACTAAATCCACCAAAGGGAGTAGAGCTTTCTCATACGTAGCACCTAAACTCTGGAATAGCCTTCCCGATACTATTCGAGGGTCAGACACACTCTCCCAATTTAAATCTAGATTAAAGACACATCTTTTCAGCAAAGCATTCACTTAATGCAAAATATGCTAAATAAACCACCGGGAGATTCCATTTATTAGATATTATTTACTAGAATAATCTTGATTGTTCTATAAACACCGTGCTGTTTTTTACCTTTTTTGTTTTTCAGTTTTTCTTATTCTCTCCTGTAAAGCTGCTTTGGAACAATGCACATTGTGAAAAGCGCTATATAAATAAAATTGAATTGAATTAAAGTCTCCATGTATGAAAGTATAGATATATTTCTGTACAGGCAGCGCAACTGGCACCACCCCGAGCACTGTGCTCTCCTATTCTGACTACATCACAAGACCAGAGGACCACACCAGTATTCTGCGTTTTGACAAGGATGAAAGGGAAAAGCCATGTCGAATTATAATAATTGATGACTCCCTCTATGAGGAAGAGGAGAGCTTCAACGTGTCACTCAGCATGCCTATGGGCGGCCAAGTGGGAGCCAAGTTCCCCAGTGCCAAAGTTGTCATTTTGGCTGATAGTGAAGATGGTGAGTTGGTTTTCATACAAACATATCGCTAGATTTTATTATGATCATTTTATTGTGTATTTTAAAAGTGCATTTTTCATTACAGAAGAAAAATCAACTAATTTATACAAATTTATCTTCTAAACAAAATCAAATTAAATGAGTATGCATTTTAAAGATTCTTGAAATTCCTCTGAAAAAACAACTCTGTCATCGCACCTCATAATATTATTAGTTATAAAATGGAAGAAAATATCAGATACATTTAATTTTGACATTTCTACATGGAAAGTCATCCTATTCCCCAGTACCTAAAACATTTGTCTAGTCTAAATTGCATACCTCCAATTTGGCTTTCACAAAAATATATTCTGGTATTGAATTCGAATCACAATCTATAGTTGTAGTATCTATAGTCTCGATTACGACTGTAACCTCCGTTCCCTGATGGAGGGAACGAGACGTTGTGTTGAGAGACAGACTGGGGTTTGATCTTGAGAACCTATCATCTCCGAGAGGAATTTTAAAATGCCAATGGGCTTGGCGAATGGCACACGCTCGCCAGTCCCCGCCCCGTGCATACGGGTATAAAAGGGAGATGGCGGCGGCTATTCACTCATCTTTTGGGCTGAGGAACCTGAGAGGCATCTCCCGGTCGCTGCAGCGGGTCGGTGAAGCGTTGTGGCATGAACACACAACGCCTCGTTCTCTCCATCAGGGAACAGAGGTTACAGTCGTAACAGAGACGTTCCCTTTCAGTCGGTCTCTCGACGTTGTGTTGAGAGACAGACTGGGGACCTATCTTTACACGCCACGGCGCTGAACCGTATCACGACCTCCAGCAGAGAGACACTGACTGGACTAGCGAGTCACAAGTGAGCGCTACTGCGAGACGTAATCTTCCAGTGGGATCAGTACTTAGTAGCATACCCTGAGAGGCTCGGTGGCGTTTGTCTCAATTAGCGAGATGCCGCCCGGCGCCATAAGGAACACTGGGGAAACACTGCTCTCCTCGTTGAACAGTATATTACGGAGGCCACATCCTACCACAAGGGGAGGTTACATGTGGAGACACCAACATGGTCTCACCAGTGGGGAGAACAACATGCAAGAAAACTGCCCCAGCCTGAATGGGGGGGAAGAACCCAGGTGGAGTAACCACCGGAGGGGAGGTCACAGGTTCACCGACAGGGGAACCAAGAGTGAGGAATTCATCATACGGGACGACCCTGCTGGGGAGGCACTACGTATAGGGCAACAGTCCGAGTATAGGGGTCCACCTGAGCAGGGGTGACTCTACCAATACTGAACTTGGTTACAACAGACCGCACCACCCAGTCTGTCACCATAATTGCCAATGCTTAGTGATGGATGGATGGAATGCCTGTACTTCACCTTAAGGGGTGGGGGAAGTAGGGCGGCTGAAATAGCACTCTAGACTTGCCTGGAGAGGGGAGAAAGCGCTTTCGCGGGCGTACGCCCAACCCATTTGCCGACCTTACACGCCGGCAGCGTGTAAGACACAGGCTGACACTGGTTCCACGCGGAGGTTGTAAAACCTCGCGAAGGTACTGGGCGTAGCCCAACCCGCAGCACTACATATGTCTGCCAGAGA
This sequence comes from Triplophysa rosa, assembly GCF_024868665.1. NCBI lineage: Eukaryota > Metazoa > Chordata > Actinopteri > Cypriniformes > Nemacheilidae > Triplophysa > Triplophysa rosa. The sequence continues at coordinate 20,284,106 of NC_079893.1, read as the reverse complement.
GGCACCCTGAGCCAGTGCCCACGAAGAGGCCATACCCCGAGTGGAGTGGGCTCTCATTACAAGCAGGCACGGGCAATCTTGGGACCGGTATGCCAAGATAATGGCATCCACGATCCAGTGCGCCAATCTCTGTTCGGAGACAGCCTTCCCCTGGTCCTGTCCCCCAAAACAGACAAAGAGCTGCTCAGAGTTTCTAAGGCTCTGCGTGCAGTCCAAGTAGAGGCTCAGTGCGTGTACTGGACACAACACTTTGGAGGTTGGGTCTTCCTCCCCAGAGGGGAGCGCCTGCAGGTTCACCATTTGGTCCCGAAAGGGAGTGGTGGGAACGTAACCTGGCCGGGGTCTCAGGATAATGTGAGAACTACCAGGCCCGAATTCTAGGTACCCATGGGACACAGAGAATGCTTGGAGGTCCCCCATCCTCTTGATAGAAGCGAGTGTCATCAAGAGTGCCGTCTTCATTGTTAGATGAGGGAGACTGGCATCTCTGAGGGGCCGTACAAAGGCCTTGAAGGATTAAGGTCACAAGAGGGTACGGAGCGCGGTCGAGGTGGATTCACCCTTCTCGCACCCCTAAGGAACCTGGTGACCAGGTCATGTTGGCCGAGAGACTTACCCTCCACGAGATCGTGATGAGCGGCAATAGTGGCAACGTGGACTTTCAACGTGGCTGAGGAGAGGTTACTCTCGAATTACTCTCAACGCTGACCCGATCGGGCAATTCTGTGGGTTCTCCCTGCGGGAAAAACACCAGGACGAGAAGAGACGCCACTTATGAGCTTATAACTATGGTTAATGTTTGGTTTGATTTGGTTGAAGATGTCCCACAGTCCCAAGATGGCGTAGCAATGCAGACGTGTTTGGCGTCCTCTCATTCTACTATTTGTATTTTTCGTCTTTTTTGTATACATTTCTATTTATTTTTCATTTTTATTTTTTTCCTACTTTAAATTAAATATACCTTCCGGTAACCCACTTCCATTATAGCTAGCCAGCTAATTACTATAATTACGATAGCTGCTAGCTATTTAGCCTCCGTTAGCTACTGCTAACGACCTTTACCCTCTACACAGGCACCAGCCGGGAATTTATTTATTTATTTATTTTTCCTGAACAAATACCTGCTAGCCTTGGACTGTCCTTCTCCACTACAACAAATGATTCCTGCCGCTAACCCCTGGACCATTACTCCTGATCTTCACAGCTAGCTAGCTTCCACAGAATGACCTAGCCTCGAAGCTACCCCTGTGCATCTCCCGGCTAGCAAACAAAATTACTACAACAACAATTACCTCTTTCGCCGTCTGGCCCGGTCCCTTCGTCGGCGTGGCGTTCCGCCGTGCTTCTGCGACTGGTCTGCGGACGTGGTTCTGTCCGTTGTGCCTTCGACTTTGGGTGTCGTGTTTTCCCGCGTGCTGGGGTTGCGGCGACTTCGCCGCGTCTTCCCCTGCTCCATCTATTGCTGTTTACTGGACCCTATGATCACTTGACTACATAGCTGACGCCTGCTGGAGTGCTCATTCATTTATCACGGTACTCTACTTAGTTTACTTTTGTTTTGTTTATCTGTCGGCTAGGGATGTAACGGTATTGTAAATATCGAAGTATCGCGATAGCATTTTTTTTCGATACTATCGTGGTCGCATGACGATAGATCTTCCAGGCAAAGTGTAGTTTTTTCAGCCGAATGGAGCGAGTTGAGGGAAGCGGGAACTACAATTCCCATCAACCCATGCGTGCCCATCATCCTCTGCGCTCTGCTGCCGCCCGCTACAGATCAAGTTGAGCGAAAATGGCGGATGCCGCTAGTGGCATAGAAATGGATTTACAAATTGTTGAAGCTAGGGCTGGGCGGAATGACGGAATATTCCGTTACCGCGGAATAAAATGTCAACCGTAAGAGATTTTTCTATTCCATGTATTCCGCGGAATGTAAATAAGTAGGCGTGGTTAACTCTGCGCTCTGCAAATTAGGCGCTATTCTGAAAAGAAATAATGAATTAATCCACGTGTAACAAATGAACGTATCAAACATTCTTTTGACCTTCTTTCAGTCTGTAGTTTAGTGATCCGCTCCAGTCCGGCGCTTCTCTCACCAGCAGTGCTCATGCAGGGATCTGCGCCAGCATTTAAAAAAGCTAATTCTCAACACGTATTTCAGAAGTCAGGTTGTTTTGAAAAGCTGTTAATAGTTTTATAAAGTTTAACTTCAGGCGAGCCAAGGTGAAACTTGCGTTGAAATGCGCGATGATGCTCATGAGCACTTTGATGTGACGCGCTTCTACCTCCAGTTTTGGGAGACATGTGAGGAGTCACCAGAGACTCGCAGTGCAAAAACAAGCACGAGAATAAACAAACCTAAAGACAGAGTCGCAACACACTAAAAGTGCTCATCTAATAGAGAGTGAAGAGCGATAAAGACCTACAGTACAGACCCCATGAACACCAGTTTAGTCATATACTGTACTCTCATTGTTTGTGCATATTCATACTTTATTGTTATATATGTTGTCTATCTTCCTACTGTATACATATGAATAAATAATACATCTGATTATCAGAACTTAATTTGATATCTTTAGTACATTTTCATAACTTACCTACATTTTAACTATGGTGAGCATTTAAATGAACTGTAATAAATAAATTAGTTAAATCAATCTAAGAAAAATGAGGTATAAAATATAGAATTATAATGGGAGATTGTTTCATGAAATATATCGTTACCGTGAAATAAAATTACTCATTCCTTGAAATAGATTTTTGGCCATTCCGCCCACCTCTAGTTGAAGCTAAAGCGAATAAATCGCATGTGTGGAAGCATTTCGGTTTTCCCGTAACAAGAAACGAGAAAAGGTGACGGACAGACAAAAAACAATATGCAGACACTGCCAGACTGCGGTGAAGTACAATTCGGGGAATACGACTAATATGAAGAGCCATTTGTTACATCACCCCGAAAAGTTTCATGATGATACGAGGAGAAAAAAAAATAGCAGTGAGTGAAGCAGTGAATGAGGTGAGTACCTGACTGGTTGTGAGTTGTTAAAAGTTGACAAACAACTCAAACTTTTTTCATTTAAATTTTTTCATGTTTCATGTTCTCAATTTTTATGTTATTAATTTTTATGCTATTATATTACTGTTCTTTGCACTTTTAAAATTACCTAATCTAAAAATAATAAATGTGATCTTTGTTCAGTCATAGTTTAATAAACACTTATGCCACATTTTTCAAAGTCTTCATTTGTTTTGTTTTTTTCCAGCACAAAATTCAATAAATATCGTATCGTAGTCTTCATACCGAGGTACTATCGTATCGTGAAATGTTGATACAGTTACATCCCTACTGTCGGCCCTAGCCCCGGACATTTCATCTGTTTGTTGTCTTGGCTGATTAGCTGATGTTGACTTACCTGTTGTTGTCTTACTTATCTCTCCCAATCAACACCTGTGATTATTCTATGTCTGGTTTTATGTCTCTCTCAAATGTCAATATGCCTTGTCTACTGTTGTTTATGATAGTTATCATTGTATCAGTTTTCTGCGGAGCCCCTAGTTCCACTCTACATGCCTCAAATACTTTGTTTGTTCCACCTCCCACCTCTGTCCAGAGATGCAACTTCTCTTATCATCACTCAGTACCTGGGCTTACCTCCACTGTACCCACACCCCAACATACCCCTGTCTACACATTATGCCCTGCATCTATTCTACCACACCCAGAAATCTGCTTCTTTTATTCTCTGTCCCCAATGCACTAGACGACCTGTTATGATAGCTTTTTGCCGTACCCTCATCCTACTTCTCCTCTGTTCCTCGGGTGATGTGGAGGTTAACCCAGGCCCTGCGTGCCCCCAGGCTCTCTCATTTGTTGACTTTCGTAATTGAAAAAGCCTTGGTTTCATACATGTTAACATCAGAAGCCTCCTCCCTAAATTTGCTTTACTCACTGCTTTAGCACACTCTGCCAACCCTGATGTTCTTGCCGTGTCTGAATCCTATCTTAGGAAGGCCACCAACAATTCTGAGATTTCCATACCCAACTACAACATTTTCCACCAAGATAGAACTGCCAAAGGGGGAGGAGTTGCAATCTACTGTAGAGATAGCCTGCAGTTCTGTCATATTTTCCAGGTCTATACCCAAACAGTTTGAGCTTCTAATCTTAAAAAATAATCTCTCCAGAAATAAGTCTCTCACTGTTGCCGCCTGTTATAGACCCCCCTCAGCTCCTAGTTCAGAGTTTCAGAGTATGTTCTGCTGGGTGACCTAAACTGGGATATGCTTAACACCCCAGCAGTTATATAACCTAAGATAGATGCCCTCAATCTCACACAAATTATTATGGAAATCACTAGGTACAACCCTAAATCTGTAAACATGGGCACTCTCATAGATATTATCCTGACCAACTTGACCTCCAAATATACTTCTGCTGTGTTCAATCAGGATCTCAGCGATCACTGCCTCATTGCTTGCATTTGCTATGGGTCCGCGATTAAACGACCACCCCTCATTACTGTCAAACGCTCCTTAAAACATTTCTGCAAGCAGGCCTTTCTAATAGACCTGGCTCGGGTATCCTGGAAGGATATTGACCTAATCCCATCAATCGAGGATGCTTGGTCTTTCTTTAAAAGTAATTTTCTTATTATCTTAAATAAGCACGCCCCTTTCAAAAAATGTAGAACTAAGAACAGATATAGCCCTTGGTTCACCTCAGACCTGACCGCCCTTGACCAGCACAAAAACATCCTGTGGCGGACTGCAAAAGCATCACATAGTCCACGCGATATGCAACTGTTCAGGGAAGTCAGGAATCAATACACTCAGTCAGTCAGGAAAGCAAAGGCTAGCTTTTTCAAACAGAAATTTGCATCCTGTAGTTCTAACTCCAAAAAGTTCTGGGACACTGTAAAGTCCATGGAGAACAAGAGCACCTCCTCCCGGCTTCCCACTGCACTGAGGCTAGGCAACACGGTCACCACTGATAAATCCATGATAATCGAAAATTTTAATAAGCATTTCTCTACGGCTGGCCACGCTTTTCTCCTGGCTTCTGCAACCCCGGCCAACAGCTCATCGTATTCTTATCGGCCGACTCGGTAGCCTTGGTTTCTCAAATGACTGCCTCGCTTGGTTTACCAACTACTTCACTGATAGAGCTCAGTGTGTCAAATCGGAGGGTCTGTTGTCCGGACTTCTGGCAGTCTCTATGGGGGTTCCACAGGGTTCAATTCTCGGCCCGACTCTTTTCTCTGTGTATATTAATGATGTCGCTCTTGCTGCGGGGGATTCTTTGATCCACCTCTATGCAGACGACACCATCTGGCCCTTTTTTGAACACTGTGTTAACTAACCTCCAGACGTGCTTCATGCCATACAGCACTCCTTCTGTGACCTTCAACTGCTTTTAAACGCAAGTAAAACCAAATGTATGCTTTTCAACCGTTCGCTGCCCTTACCCGCCCGCCTGCCTAGTATCACTACTCTGGACTGTTCTGACCTAGAGTATGTGGACAACTATAAATACCTGGGTGTCTGGCTAGACTGTAATCTCTCCTTCCAGACTCATATCGAACACCTTCAATCCAAAATCAAATCTAGAATTGGCTTTCTATTTCGCAACAAAGCCTCCTTCACTCATGCCGCCAAGCTTACCCTAGTGATACTGACTATCCTACCAATCCTCGACTTTGGCGACGTCATATACAAAATAGCTTCTAATACTCTACTCAGCAAGTTGGATGCAGTCTATCACAGTGCCATCCGTTTTGTTACCAAAGCCCCTTATACCACCCACCATTGCAACCTGTATGCTCTAGTCAGCTGGCCCTCGTTACATATTCGTCGCCAGATCCACTGGCTCCAGGTCATCTACAAGACTATGCTTGGTTAAGCTCCACCTTACCTTAGCTCACTGATCACATTAACAGCACCCACCCGTATCACGCGTTCGAGTAGGTATATCTCACTGGTCATCCCCAAAGCCAACACCTCCTTTGGTCGCCTTTCCTTCCAATTCTCTGCTGCCAATGACTGGAACGAATTGCAAAAATCGCTGAAGCTGGAGACTTACATTTCCCTCACTAACTTTAAACATCAGTTATCTGAGCAGCTTATTGATCGCTGCAGCTGTATATAGTCCATCGGAAATTAGCCCACCCAATCTCATCCCCATTTATTTATTTATTTATTATTATTATATATATGTATATGTGTATATATGTATATATATGTGGTTTTTTTTGGGGGGGTTGTGTATGTTTGTTTATTCCATGTGTAACTCTTTGTTGTTGTTTGTGTCGCACTGCTTTTGATTTATGTTGGCCAGGTCGCAGTTGTAAATGAGAACTTGTTCTCAACTAGCTTACCTGGTTAAATAAAGGTGAAATAAAAACAAAAAATAAAAATAAATAAACGCCTAGTGGCGGGGGCTCTAGCCTGCAGGACGGTCTCTCTGACCGCCGGCGGCAAGTCACTCAAGGTCTCCAAGGTCCCTCAGACATGGAGATTCCAGAGGCCTGGCATGGGGTACAACACTGTGCCCTTCCCCTGCGATAGAACGTGCTTCGTCAGGGGAATCGGCCAGGGGGGAACTGTCGTCAGAGCAACCAGGTCTGAGAACAAAGTCTGGTAAGGACCTGTGCAAGGAGGCTCACTGGGGGGGGAGGCGTACTTCCGCTTGTCCCGCGGCCAGCTGTGTGCTAAGGCATCCATGCCGAGGGGTCCCTCGGTCAGGGAGTACCAAAGCGGGCAATGGGTGGAGTTCGGGGAGGCAAACAGGTCCACCTGCGCCTGGCCGAACCGCTCCCATATGAGCCGGACTGCACGGGGATGGAGTTGCCATTCTCAGTGTGGCATCCCCTGACGAGAGAGCGCATCGGCTGTCTCAGGTTGCCTGGAATGAAAGTGGCTCGCAGGGACTTGATCACCTGCTGACTCCAGAGTCGGAGGTGTCGGGCGAGTCGTGACATCTGCCGTGAGCGTATGCCGCCTTGGTGATTGATGTACGCCACGGCAGCCATGCTGTCCGAACGGACCAGCACATGTTTGTCCTGCATGAGGGGCCAGAGCCTCCTCAGTGACCCGTAGGCCCAGACTAGGTGCCAGAGCACGAAGTCCTTGTGCGTACACAACACATCTCGCGAGTGTGCCAAGATAAGCCAGTTGTCGAGATAGTTGAGTATCCGCACGCCTTGCTCCCTGAGGGGCGCTAATGCAGCCTCTACGAGTTTGGTAAAAACCTGAGGAGACAGGGCCAGACCGAAGGGCAGGACCTTGTACTGATACGCTCTTCCCTTGAATGCGAACCACAAGAACGGTCAGTGCCGAGGGAGGATGGAGACGTGAAAGTACGCGTCCTTCAGGTCGATTACCACAAACGAATCTTGGTGACGAACTGAGCCCAAGATGCGCTTCTGCGTCAGCATCCTAAATGGCAGTTTGTGTAGGTGCCTGTTCAGGAGGCACAGATCCAGAATGGGGCACAGCCCCCCACCATTTTTGGGCACTATGAAGTACGGGCTGAAAAACCCAAAAGACATCTCGGTTAGACGGATGGGTTCGATCACACCTTTCGCCAGAAGAGCTGCAACTTTGGCATGAAGCACAGAAGCGTTCTCCCCTCGAACCGAGGTGTGGAGAATGCCCCGAAACTTGAGCGGGTGCCTGGTGAACTGCATCGCATAACCGAGACGGATCGTCCTCTCTAGCCAGCGTGACGGGCTGGTGCACTTTTGCCAAGCACCCAAGAACCGTGACAGCGGAACCAGAGGGACGATCTGCTTCACCGTGCCATGAGAGGCTGTTTTGGTGACTGACAGAGCGGTCACCTCGCACGGGGCGGAACCCTGGGGAGGTCGACGGCTCTGCTGACTTACCTGCTTGTTGTCGCTGACCGACGCAACGTCCGGTGGAGGTTGCGGCCGGCAGCTTCGTCCGTCCAAGACACCGTCGAGTCGAGGGTGCTGTGGAGAAATAAAACTGGTATGGCCAGGGTCGGGCCCGATGTTGAACTCCCTGGGTTCTTCCCGTCAGGGCCGCTTAGAGGTCTTCTTAGCGGCCTGCTGATGGGCGGCAGATGCCTTCCTCCGCTGGGGCCTGCGTCTCGGGCGGGCCATCATCTGGGAGGGCCCTGGAACCGGAGGAGCTGCCGTGGGGAGTGGGGCTGCTGGGAAGCAGGCTGCGCTCAGGACTGTGATGACTGCTAGGTGGATCTGCTTGATCTATTGTTACGACACATCCTCCACGGTGTCACCAAACAGCCCAGCTTGCAAGATTGAGCCACAGATGCCTCTCTTGGACCACAAGTGTGGACATCGACCGATCCAAGGCACGTAACGTGGCCTTCATCACCTGGAGCGCGAGGTTAGTGGCCGTGCGTAACTCGCTCATGCAAGTTGGGTCGGCCTTCCCATCATTCAGGTCTTTCAGGGCTTTAGCCTGAAAAACCTGAAGCACCGCCATAGCATGGAGGACGGAAGCAGCCTGTCCTGCAATGTTGTAAGCCTTCGACACGAGTGTCGAAGAAAGCTTACAAGCCTTGGATGGAAGTCTAGGCCGACCCCTCCAGGTGGCAGCTGTCTGCGGGCTCATCCCTCTGTCGAGTCTGCCCGCTATGGGACGGTCCACCGCTGCCCATCGGGGACGAGCCAGGTGAGCGTGCTGGGGTATAGGTGGTCCGCGAAGCCGAAGCTGATGGAGCGACATCCATAGGTACCCCCAAATCACCCCCGCTGCTCGCACGAAGCGGTCCACCTTGCCGAGGTGGCAGTCGAACTCGCCTGGGAAGCAGACGAGTTGACAGGAAGCTTGACCCACAAGCATGTGACGCAGGTGTCATGCCCATCTGACTCAGGGATGAGTCTGTTACACCCAAGGACATAGCTGCAAGACATGCTCGCAACTGTGAGAAATTTGCTCTTTTAGGTTTGTAGCTCGCTGCCGAGACGCCCAGGGGAAGTCCGCTCTCAGGAGGAAGAAGTCCGCTGCTCTGCGTCGTAAATCCAGCAGTAGAAATCGTGAAGAGTCTTGAAGAGATAATGCTTGACATAAGCCACGCAGGTTCCGAAGAACAAAGGAAGATGAGTGAATGGCCGCCGCCATCTCCCTTTTATACCCGTATGCACGGGGTGGGGACTAGCGTGCGTGTGCCATTCACCAAGCCCATTGGCGTCTTAAAATTCCTCTCGGAGATGATAGGTTCTCAAGATCAAACCCCAGTCTGTCTCTCAACACAATGTCGAGAGACCGACTGAAGGGGAACCCAGTTTTGTGTGTATATGCTGTATATCCATATGTACATATGTATTTCATTACAGTTGGGACTAAGCCCACATGCATTTCCATAAACTACCAACATGCCCTTTCATAACCATAGATGTAAAATGGTATCCCTTCATCCTCAAAGACAAAAAAAGCATTTCCATTTTCTTTGGTTGCGTTAACATCGCACCTGTTGATTCAATGCAGTTGTTCTTTTTATTACCCATACTTTGACAGGATAGATATCCACATAACAATCCATCCTCGTTTTGGTCATGCCACTGTTTTCCTTGACTATGTAGTAACATGATAACCCAAAACAAGTTGAGTGAGTACAATTGAGGCCCTGTGACCTCTGCACCCACCCATAAACCTCGGTGTGGGCAATGAAAGAGCTCTGTGAATATCCTGTCCATGCTGGTTAAAGATTTGTGTGCATTGCTCAAAGGGAACAGGGCACTATCCAAACAAAGGGCATAGTTTGCAGTCGGTGAAACTGTTGTTTAATTCAAGAATGTGACTTTTGAAGCCCTGCTCCTTGTACCAAACTAACTTTGCTTTTTGATCTGGAAATTAGAAATCTAGAACATTTAGCGGTGGTTTCCCGGACAGGGCTTAAGACTAATCTTGGACTAAAATAAATGTTAGAACTGTCTAAACAGTTAATATAAGTTAACAACAGTTAACATTGAATAAAAGCGTCTGCTAAATTACTAAATGTAAATGTAATGTTAACACTGACATACAGTATTTTAAAAATATCAGTGCCATTGTTTTGTCTAAAAATGTGCACAAGTAATGTTTTTGTAAGGCATGCTTGTAAAAAATACTTAAATGTCTTAATTTATCTAAGGCCTGGTCCTTGCTTACTCTAATCCCTGTCTGGGAAACTGCCCTATAATGTATTTGGAATAAATGTGACTGTCCAATAGTGACTCCAACCAACATCAACCACAACCTTCACAATTTGGAACCAAAACCCTAAAAGATATTTGTGTAAATAATTTATGTACTTTACATGCCTAGGCTTAATAGCAGAGATTAATGCTCATATTGTAGCTCAGCATCTTGGTAGGTCTGAATAGGCTCAGTAGTATATCTGTGTCTGGTTACAGGGGGATGGGGACTCTGCTGGACAGACTTGTGGTCCGGATGCCACACAAAGTTGGGATCTTTTTGTTGTGTCTCTGAGTTGTTTTCTATGGAGGTGTCACAACTCTTTCTCTTTGTACGCCTCCCCTTACTTACGGCCTCTTCCCCCACCCTGGAAAGCCCTTTTCCCACCGCATTCATAAGTCCTGAGCCACATGAAGCTGATATATCTCTCAGACTCCCTCAAACATACACAAAAGTAAACACTCACCCAAAGGCATCCTGACTGGGGTATTAGACTCAACTGTCTGGTTTTGACACCCAGACAGGAAGCTGGAAATGATGGTACTTGGTAGGTGGTTTCTTGTCATGGGGGTGATGACAGATCCAACTCTTCATCTGAAGCACTAATGGGAGAGAAAACCTCTGTGTAACTTTAAACACAAACATGAGGAAGGTGACTCTAAATGTTGTTGTAACAGCTGCCAACTCTTTGCATTTGTCTAATATATGTGAAATATGCTAGCTTGTTTCCTTCTAAAGTGACATTTATTGGTAATGAAAGGGTTAAAAAGCACAAAATTATTTTTTGAATGAAAGCTGAATTAACTTTCCTCTGGTACAGAGCCATCTTTTTATTTTGGAGAGACGGAGTACACAGTGGATGAGAGTGACGGTTTTGTGGAGGTAAAAGTGTGGAGGACTGGCACTGACCTTTCAAAGACAGCCACCGTAACAGTCCGGTCCAGGAAGAGTGACCCTGGTTCGGCAGAAGGTAAAGAGAGGAGTCAAAAAATAAACATTTAAATGTTTTGAGCAAAATGTCAATAATTCAGGTGAATCTTATTTTATACCACCCCTCCCCCACCCTATCTCCTGTTCACAGCGGGTCTAGATTATGTGGGAATCAGCCGTAACTTGGATTTTGCTCCAGGAGTGACCGTACAGACTTTCCGTGTCACAATCCTGGATGACTTGGGTCAGCCAGAGCTGGAAGGACCAGAGATGTTTGAGATGGTGCTGCGTATGCCAATGAACGCAGTTCTTGGAGAGCCTAGCAAGACTGTCATTACTATAAATGACACTGTCACAGACTGTAAGTAATTAAATAAAATGTATTAATGGGCTTAAATATGACCTAGCAGTTTTATGTGAGAAGAAAATGTGTGTATTAGTGTCGATCAAAGTACAAGTGGCACTGGGTAATTATCAATGCTGGGTTTTGTGCGGGCAGTGCCCAAGGTACAGTTCAGAGAGGCGGAGTACAAGGTGGATGAGGCTGATGGAGAGTTAAAGGCAATGGTGTACCGTAGTGGTGACGTCAGTCAGAAGTCCACAGTTCGCTGTTATACTCGCCAGGGATCTGCCCAAGTCATGATGGACTACAATGAGCGACCTAATACTGATGCCTCTATCATAGAGTTCCTACCAGGTCTAACCCACCCACCCTCTGCTCCATTACTCATCCTTTTATCCATTTATGGTCTCATGATATGCTCACAAATCTAAATGCTTACAGGTGAAATTGAGAAGCCATGTGTAGTTACTTTTGTGGATGACTCCATTCATGAGGAGGATGAGGAGTTCCGCTTAGTTTTGGGTACACCAAATAGCAAATCACCATATGGAGCTTCAGTCGGTGAACAAAAAGTGACTCTGGTCACCATCACCGATCATAAGGACAGTAAGTATATTTTTGTTTTCTCACATTGAGCAACAAACAAAATCATAAAAAAATTAAATGAGCTTCACTTACAAGAAATGAGTTAATGAATATGTGTGTTTTGTCTCCCAGAACCCATCATCAGGTTCGCTGAGATCAAATACAGCATTAAAGAGCCACAGGTTCCTGGCGAGATTGCTGTAGTGAAGATCCCTGTCGTGCGTCAGGGTGATACATCCAAGGTTTCTGTGGTGAGAATTCACACCAAGGACGGCTCTGCAACATCAGGAGAGGACTACAATCCTCTTTCTCAAGGTCAGCACGAGTCTCATAAACAACCAAACCAGGATCCCATTCCACAGTGTTTAGAGATATTAATTTACCATGATCAGTAACACTTAACATCTTGCACTACCGGAATGAAGATTTGACATTATAACATATTCTGTCACTTTTTGTATGTAAAACAGTTAAGAGTACTCAAATCAGGGTCCTCAATGTACTTTTGATTTTATGTTCTTTCAGACATGGAGTTTAAGGAGGGTGAGACAGAGCATGTTGTGGAGATCCAGGTTCTTTATGATGGACAAAGAGAGATCCGTGAGGCTTTCACCGTTCACATGAAGCCTGACGAGTATATGGTGGCTGAGACACAGGTCAGAGACCATCATCTCTATAAATACCCCCCAAGTCGCCACATCACACACTTGTAGACACTCGCCAACATCCCTCTCTTGCTAAAATAGCCATGTGGCAGCTGCTTCTGTCAGCGAGGGGCAATCACAGCCTCCAGTCTCTTTCAGAGGAGTCTGTGTGATGTAAATGGGTCTCAGTGGACACACTGACCTAAAAACAGAATTATGCCTTGAACATGTACACTGCCCTCTACAGTCACGACCTTAGAACCCTGATTTTTTCCCTTTTTTGTGCTAATATTCTGATGAGATTAGGGGAATAGATGCAAGTCAAATTGAATTTGGGTGTAATTTATAACTTAACACATAACATCCAACGTTCGTATTGAGTTTAATCTTTTTGCTGTACGGATTTTATTATGTTACGTTTATGGTTGTCTTTTCTTCTTCTACTTTTTATAGATGAACAAGGCTATTGTGTACATTGAAGAGATGAATAGTGTGGCTGATGTCACCTTCCCAGCTGTACCTCAGGTGGTGTCATTGCTGTTGTACGATGATACGACTCGGGCTAAGGACAACCCCCACCCTCCGACTGGATATCCTGTTGTGTGTGTGACTGTATGTGACACCAATCATTTAGTCAATTATGTACAATTAATTGTTTGTAGTTTTGTTCTGTTTCTAATTGCCTTGTTTATGTCCATGTTTCATCAGGCCTGCAACCCCAAATACTTTGACTTTGATAAGACTGGCTCCATTTGCTCAGTAGAGAACATCAATGACACACTAACTCAGTACCGGTGGTTGGTTAGTGCCCCAAGTGGGCCAGATGGAGTTACCACCCCCATGAGGGAAGTGGACACCAACACCTTCTTCACTAACACTAAGTCTATCGTGCTGGACTCCATCTATTTCCAGGCTGGCTCCCGCGTGCAATGTGCTGCCCGAGCCATAAATGCCAATGGGGACGCTGGGCTAGAGCTTAGCTCACCCATTGTGGTCATGAGCCGAAAGGAGGGTAATGTTGATTTCACCACCACGGTGTGGATTACACAGTTTTGGATTACTTTGAGATTATAAAATAAACATTAGGTTTTACTTAGCATTTCTTGTTTTGTTTCTCTGTGTTTTGTAGTGCCGGGTAAAATTAATTTAAAAGATTGATAAAAGTGACTCCCAGAAAAACAGGTAACATGTTGATGTCTACCAACCACAGGTCTCTGTCAACCTCGTATACCTGGCACAGTGGGCGCTGAACCATTCTCAGCTAAAATTCGGTACACTGGCCCGGATGACCCTGACTATCCTAATCTGATCAAACTCACTGTCACTATGCCCCACATGGATGGTAAGCAACTATCACAATCAAAAACAACACAATAAACAACCTAAATGTCAAGAAAAGGCCAAGATATTTTATAAATTAAACTACAGATCACATTAATCTCTATTCTTTTTCCTTAGGCATGCTGCCAGTTATCTCCACACGTCCGCTGTCCAACTTTGAGCTTACTCTTAGTCCAGATGGGACACGAGTAGGGAACCACCGCTGCTCTAACCTTTTAGATTTCAATGAGATCCAGACAGCACATGGCTTCATTACTGATGGCACTAAGAACCCAGAAATTATTGGCGAGACGGCACCATACCAGTATAGTGTGGCCATGCGTAGCGCCAATTCCCTTCGCTTCTACCGTAATCTCAACCAGGAGGCATGTCTGTGGGAGTTCAGCAGCTACTTTGACATGTCAGAGCTGTTGAATGATTGTGGGGGATCCATTGGCACAGATGGACAGGTGAGGACTTCAGAGACTAGACAGTTGAAAATGTAAAGATATGCACGGAGTAAAAGACTTTTCATGTAAAGATTATCCTAAAATAGTGTGTGAGGGAGTTTGAAACCATATACCCAACATTTATACACAACATTTTTGCATCCTCTTGGAACAGCATCTACAGTATTATAATGGCGTACACTTTTTATATATTTTTTTATATACAACCCATGTGACTTTTCCTTATCTGTTAGACACTAAAGAAAGTGGATAAGTGGAGGCTTGACAAAATATGGACAAAATAATGGACAAAATATTGTAGTTAAGACGGAAACAAACAAATTCTAACAAAGATTTTGCTCTGCAGTCTTGATCACCTTCATTGAAATAAAGAAAAGCTTGGACATTCAGCACATTCATAAATAGTTAGTTTCTTGTTCCATAGACATATGGGTTGTAAAAGACATTAGGGTGAACATATGACAGGACTTTCATGTTTGAGGTAACTATTTCTTTAAGACTAAGAAATGTTTTATTGTCATTTTTAATGTTGTTTCTGTACCTGTTTCTGTAGGTGCTGAATCTTGTTCAGTCCTATGTAACATTACGGGTGCCTCTGTTCGTGTCCTATGTCTTCCACTCTCCTGTTGCGGTTGGCGGCTGGCAACATTTTGACCTGCGATCTGAGCTAAGGCTCACCTTTGTGTATGACACTGCCATTTTATGGCAAGATGGTATTGGAAGCCCACCAGAGGCTGAGCTACAAGGTAGTATACAAATTCCATACTGCAAGTATTGAAATACCAAAGTTAACTACTGATAGTGCTCACAAAAATACTGAGGAATAGTTTAATACAGTTTAGACGGGTTAAACACAGCTTTCATTAAATGTCCGTCTTTGTCTACAAATGAATCCAAAAAATTTGAACATCTCTGACGTTATCCTAATTTGTGCAATCATTTTATTACAGGCGCCATGTATCCTACCAGCATGAGAATCAATGATGAAGGCCGTCTTGTAGTCAACTTCAAGACCGAGGCTCGATTCAGGGGGCAGTTTGTCATGTCTCATCCAGGTAACCCAAAATACTTAGACAGGCCCTCCTGATAGACCGTTTCACTGAAACAGCATAAATGCGTATTACTTTTGGTCATCCTCCATATTACTCAGGTTATTTTACAAAAGCAAAAAGAAGCTTATTACTGCCATCTTCTGGCTGTTTTTATGTCGCCCCTGCTGTGCTTATCTAGTACATTGAGCATGTCAGTTTAAAAAAAAAGTAAGAAATGAATATGGGAAGTATGTTTTACACAGTTTATGATGCTTTAAACATGATTTAGTGTTTCACTTTTTCTTTGCGTGCGTGCGTGCGTGTGAAAAATAGCTATGGAAACTGCTAGGAGTGGTTGTGGCATGTCTTTTAATTTAAATGTCACCTTAATAACGGAGTAATGGTAATGGGCGTGTTGTTGGCGCTCTTTTTTTGTCAGCAATATAACGTTATGTGTTCAAACAAATATTTAGGGCGCTTATTTCGTGGAAATTGTCTTGCAAATTACCTGATATCGACGTAACTACAATACTCCCAAACAGAAGTTGTTGAATTCTTGGCCACCAATCCACGATAATAACGTAATTCCACTCAGACAACGTGAAAATATCATCATACATTTATCTTCGTATTTACCTCACGCATCTTTGAGCGTGTTGAACACGCCTTTTTGGTTCTGCCCAGCATTGTTCGCGCGCTTGTACCTGGGCATCTGATTGGTCGACACACTGACATTTTGGCTAAATGAATAATACTGTAAAATGTATTTTGTGTTCTTTGTACAGTTAACTTGTATACTTTTGTGTACTTTTTATATACTTTTGTGTGTTTTCGTGTTAACATAATTAGTAAAATAATTATAAATGTGATTTTAGAATTAACAAAGTGTTCTAGGTACACTAGAACGAAATAATATGCCTTCAGGTGAAATACTCCTTAATGAATGTCAACAACATGAATGTGTGTCGACTTTCAGGAACCACTTTGACCTCCATGATAATGTCAGCTGATCACCCTGGACTCACATTCACCCTCACTCTGGTCCGAACTGAGCCAACTTACAACCAGCCCATGCAACAGTGGAGCTTTGTTTCTGACTTTGCCGTAAGTTTATTCGGTTTATTTATCTTTCACTATTTATCATTAAAATGTGTAAAATACAAATTTTAAGATTTTTCTTGAAAATTTTAAAAGAAAAAATACTCTATGTCTGTTAGGTGAGGGATTATTCCGGTACCTATACTGTGAAGCTGATTCCGTGCAGTGCTTCACCTAATGGTGAGTTCAGCATTCCTCCCGTATGTCATCCGCGGGAGCCTCTCACCTTTGACATGGACATTCGCTTCCAGCAGGTTGGTTACAGCCCCCTCATCATTCCACCACCCTATTTCCATATTCCCACTTTTTATTAAAATAACGACATTAACAAAGTGGTTTTAATTGCTTAAAACTGTATACATTTGCTTTCATCTGACAACATTGGAACTCATTTGAAATTTAACTATAGTGATCATCATGCCTGTAAAACATTAAGCCCCGGTTTCACAGACAATGCTTAAGACTAGTCCCAGACTAAAATGAATTTTGAGCCGTCTTAACTGAAAATAACTTGCTGGGACATATCTTAAAATATGTCAGTCCCATTGTTTTAAGGCATTTCAATAAAAGCATTTTCAATATAGCCTAAATTAACTAAGGCATAGTCCTGGCTTAGGCTAAGCCTTGTCTATGAAACCGGGCCTAAATGTATTTCTAAAAATTTATATGGATTTTGGATTGCACATCTTTAAAGGAATCAGTAGAGAATGTAAGAGGGTGACAGTGTCATTTAGCATTGCGGTGTAAACATCTGATATTTTTGTGGTATTTCTCAGGTGAGTGATCCTGTAGCAGCAGAGTTCAGCTTGAATACACAGATGTTTCTGCTGTCAAAGAAGGAGCTGTGGCTGTCTGATGGTTCCATGGGCTTTGGCGATGGAACGGACACTGCCTTTGTTGAAGGTGCTGATATTAACAAAATATTTAAGTAAAAACTGGATTGGATCACTATTATTTCAGTATAGATGCTCATTTAAAACCTAATTCATATTGGTTTTCTCTCTAGGTTCTAATATCTATGGGCGTGTGATGGTGGACCCAGTGCAGAATTTGGGTGACTCTTTCTCCTGCAGTATAGAGAAGGTTTTCCTCTGTACAGGCACCGATGGCTACGTGCCCAAGTATAACCCTATCAATAAAGAGTACGGATGTCTGGCTGATGCTCCATCACTGCTTTACAGACTCAAGATCCTGGTATGTGATTCTTTGCTTTTTTCGTACTGTATAAACTTACTATCTTACAATTATGTGAAATACTGGATTGTGTCAAACTTTCACAGTTTACAGTTGCAGAAAGGCTCCATTTTAGGTACAGTAAATCCCCTTTTTGTTTATCATCAAATTGAAAACATGTTGGTTTTTAAACTTTAGGACAAAGCCCAGCCAGAAACCCAGGCCACTGCCTTTGGAAATGTACCGTTTGATGCTTTCCTGGCTTTGGATACCCCTGGAGCTCTTTCCTTAGTCCTACAACCTGGATCTGATGGATTCACCTTGTCATCATCTCCTCTTTTCCAGGTCAGAGACCTTTCTCATAATCAAAGCAAAACCCATAGTTTCCTTTGTTTGACCTAAATCAACAGATGCATTTTCACATTCTCATTTCATTCTTCAGGTCGCTGCTGGCCGTGAATGGTTCATCCACACCATCTACACGGTCCGTTCTAGAGATAATGCGAACCGTGGTAAAAGAAGCCTCGAGTACCACCATGCTTTATCATCCGCTATAGCTGAACCCGGCATACAAAGTCGCAACCGACGTGCCGTGCCTGACCCAGAGGCTTTGGACATCGGTGCTGAGAATAACAAAGGCACCAACATCCAGCACATTGCTTTGGACAGCTCCAACCGACTGCGGGTGAGCCAGCCATGGGGCCACGAGATCAACTTGGAGCATCCTCTGGTGGAGGGGAGCCTGAGTAAGGAGCCCGGTTCAGATTTCTCTCTTCCTGCCGGTATGTCCACATTGCTGGGGGTGGCTGGGCTCATCCTGCTGGTATGTCTGGTAGTATTGCTGGTGGTTCTATTGATGCGCCGCAAGAGGAAAGAGAAAAAGTATCCAGTGTATTCTACTTCCTCCTGCGCAGCCTACGGCAGAAATACCTCAAGAGTGAGGAGCAACGGAGATAGCTCTGAGGTGTAAACAGCCCATTGTTTCCTCAAATCATCCTTGTTCATTCAAACATTCACACGTAAAGTAAAAGGTTGCTCAAAGAAGCATAGCGGATGAAATTGAGGACACATAAATATTCAAGGTGAGGAAACAGTGCCGGCATTTTAGGCCTCACTAAAAATGACACCACCTCATATGTGGCTTCGGCCAAGTTACAATTATCATCTTAATTCTGAACTCATCTTGCATCAAAAGATCAGTAGTGACTCTCATATGACCTAGTCTAACCAATGGAGCTGGCTTGTTGAGCTTCATAGTACTAATATTGTTGTAGTGTGCTACTATTAGTGGCCGCAGTAAACCTGTGCTTGGACAAACAGAGGAAATCTGTGCTTCGCTGTTACCTCAGCTTGTATCTGAAAATGTTACATTAGCTCTATTAGTAGATGAATGAACACATTTAAAAAAAAAAGAGTAAAAAATAGATTTTTTATTTCAAAGCAAAGATAAAGGTCACCTCACTTTGCCATGAATAATATATTGGGCAGCAGTGGCCTCTACAATTCAGTGATTTAAATTTTGTGAGGAGTATTGAAAGTAGTTGTATTTTTTAATAGCAGTCTGTTTTATTTATATGTAACAGTTCTTATGCCAGTGTGGGAGGTTCATGAGCAAACGAAAAGATGCAGGAACTGGTTTCTTTACACGTTTATGTGATAAATCTATTTTTATATGCCTCATGACAAGAGCACATATCCATGTTCCCACATGATTGTATTGCTATGCAAGGGAGCATCATGTTTATTAATTGAAGTTCGTAAATATTCAGAATGTATTTTTTATACATTTTCCGGACATGTAAAATGTGGTTCAGAATGACACATGAAATTGAGTGTACATGGCTGTTCACATCTGGTGTCAAAAGGAGAGAGTTTCAACAAAAGGTTTTAGAACACCCTGGTAAAACTTGAAAAGTTGTCAACCCACACAATTCAATCATTGTTATAGGAATAGTGAATTTGCTACTTTGACTAAGGTGCTTTTTTTTACTTCCAAAATAGCCAGACCCTTTTTACGGTTTAAGCATTGTGTAATGCAGGGGTCTCAAACTCAATTTACCTGGGGGCCGCTGGAGGTAGAGTCTGGGTCAGGCTGGGCCGCATTAAGTGCTGCTTCATTCTCTTTGCTTGCTTTCTTGAATAAATCTTGTTGCCTCAATAGACATTTTTTAAGATTGGCGACCCGGTTCTTTCTCTCATCCCCCTGGTATTTTGTATACTCCTCAGCATGTCTAGTTGAGTAATGACGTCTGACGTTGTATTCCTTATACACCGCAACTTTCTCTGTGCATTTGAGACACGTAGGGGTGCCCCTGTGCTCGACAAAAAAATATTCCGTCTCCCACTTTTCCTAAAATTGCCTGTGCTCGTCGACCAACCTTTCTCTTCACAGCACGTTTTGAGAGAGACATGACTGGAACTGGGTGACACTATATATTTTCCGTCCACTTGGTGTCACTCCGGAACACGTTTCAACCAAGTGACTAACGTTGATACTTCAGTCATACAGAAAGTGAAAATAAAAAAAAATTGACGGAGTTTTCTAACGCTGCATTAACAGCGCATATCATAAAAAAGGTGATATAAGTGATAGAAAAAGTAAGTGATAAAAAAATAAAAATTAAAGCGTGGCAAGACTCAGCAAAAAGGTGCGTTTGAGAACAACGTGCGGGCCGCACTAACACTAAACTTTGATGTCAAGTAGGGGGCCACAAAATATCATCCCGCGGGCCTCAATTGGCCCCCGGGCCGCGAGTTTGAGACCCCTGGTGTAATGCATTCAAATTAAATTGCATTATATATTTTTAAATTAATACAGCAGTGGACAGAACACCAATCATTAAACGTTATTCCATTTCCCAACTTTTATATATTTTTTCATGTATACTATATTGTGGAAATTGCTGGTTTAGTCACCAGCAGATTCAAAGAAACTACTGACCATTATCCTTGTTGCTATATTTTATCACACCTTTTAGTACAACGTTGTTAGTACAAAATTGTTGTTCAAAACTGCCTCACCTGAAATGCACAAGATTTCTCATAGCCAACAGATAATGAATGATAGTTTACCTTACTTTGAATTTTAGTTTTCTTGACATTGCAAAAATATACTTGTTTCATCATAAAGTGCCTGTTTAAATGCTTAAAGTATAAATTAAAAGCCTACTTCTCTAACCTGTGATGAGTTTTAATTAAACTTCCAATTCAATAGTTCTTTGGCGCACTTGACATGCAACATGTCTCAAAGTACAATCTATCTACACTGGAAAATAAGCTGTGTTTGTAGTTTATACTCACTGGAAGGAAGAAAAAGCTGGGGTATCTTCAACTTCATCAATTTTAGTCTTATCTTCAACCACATGGGATGTAACTAAATGAACTTAAAGGGATACTTCACCTAAAAATGAAAAATTCTGTCATCAATTACTCACCCTCAAGATGTTCCAAATCTGTTTAAATTCCTTTGTTCTGATGAACAAAAAGAAAGATATTTGGAAGAATGTTAGTTCCGTTCTGGGACATCATTGATTACCATAGTAGGAAAAATAAAATGCTAGTCAAAGGTGCCCAGAACGGTTTGCTTTCCTAAATTCTTCAAAATATCTCATGTTGTGTTTATTAGAACAAAAATTAAGCAGTATTTTTTCTACTATGGTAGTCAGTGATGTCCCAGAACTGAAAATTGCATTCTTCCAATTGCATTCTGCATTCAACAGAACAAAGAAATTTATACAGATTTGGAGCTACTTATAAATGCTGACAGACAGAATTTTCATTTTTAAGTGCAGCTAATAAATGTTAAAAAAGCAAACACCGCAATGTCAGCAGTAATCTCCTGAAGTATCATTTTTATTGAGTTCATTTTAAAATGTACATTTCTTTTGGATTCATTAAAAAAGATAAAAAAGCATCAGGGTCTGAGGACTCGTAAAGAAAAAAAAAGATTTGAGTAGAAGGGAAAAAATACAGGCACAGCTTTGTTTGAATCAAAAAAGACATGCTTGAAAAGCCTGTATAGATATATACAACTGAAGTCACCAATGGTATTGCAACACATCACCTGTGTCTTCTTGGCTTAAGAACAGTAGTTAGTAGAGCTAATTTGCGCACACACACACACATGCGCACGTACGCACGCACGCACGCACACACACACACACACACAAACAGTGAAGTTCTATTTGAATGTATTCCGACATGAGCTAAAAATCACTGAACGGATCGTATTTACAACATTCAAAAAAGTTGCAATGGTAAGGCAATTAGTTTCCAAGAGCCGAGGAATTCTGAAATAAATTATCAAAGTGGCGCTAAAATGCATTGATACACCAGTCACAGAAAATGCAAAGTCAAATAAAAATTCCTGAAACTACACGACCGGCTTTCCGCTCCTCACCTATAAAGGCATCTTATACAGCACAATAATATCTTGCAATGTTACGAAATACCAAAGGTTTCAATGAGAACATGTGAATTGCAAGATAGCAGAAAATAAAATCTGTGTTAAACTTTTCAGTGAGTACCTAACCTTGGCGATTCTGTAAATTGATACCTTGCTTAAAGAAAAATAAAACAACACATAAAAACAGAGTTCTCTGTTTAAAATGATCACAGTTCCTAATTCCACCAAATAACATTTCCAAGTTTCTGATACCACCTCAGACCGTGTAGACTTCTACCCTGCAGAATCTACACTTTAGCCTTAACATATCAGATATTACATACAAATAAAGGACACTTTTATTCATGTACATAACACTATACAGTCTGTCTGCTGTCTTGCAAATGTAATTCATCTCTAAAACTGTAGTACATTTGCTGCACAAGCAGTTCAAAACCTTTTGATTGCACTACTGAATTACAAGTGAGGCCTAAAAAATGAAACAAATGGAAAAACCTGGATGTCTACAGTTTTCAGATTATCATGGAACTTTATAAAAAGAACAGCTTCTAAAAAGCGGTCTTGAAATCCCACCGTGGCAGTTTTGTAAGCATGTGAAACTAAAAGAAAAAACTTCAGTTGTTCAAGTTAGTCAAACAGCCATATCTGACAGACCTGATGCATCTCAAGCCTGTGGAACAGTGTGCTTTAACACCACAAATGGAGGGGAAGATCTCCAAAATCAGAAAAGGTGAAGTGTTGGGCAGTGTGTACTATGAATAATGCTCCTCTGTTAGCACAATTGTTTATTTGGCTTTTAGCCAGAAAGGCTCAACATGTCCTTCAGCCCCTATGTGCACATTCCAGTCCATCCTACTTAAAGTCTGTCAGCTTATACATGAGGTTCCCTCAGATCAGCTCTCCCCTGCAACGGGTGCTGTCGTCTAGCAGGAAGCAGTGTAAGCTAGCTGATCTGGGAGCTGTGACCTACACAGCTGTATCTAAAAATCAAAGATGGAGGTCGAAAAAGAGGAGGCTGAAGGCTGGGACTACTTGCAGCTCTCTCTGTTCCCAGGCCTAATGCGAGTCCTGATCAAGCGCAAAGGAGGAAAGAGATGGGTGTCATTTGGCCCCTTTGGTAGGGGTGTCTGTTTCCGTCGACTGCCGTCCGTCGCTCCACGCTTCACGTGTACTCTTGAGAGCTTGCGTGCGCTGCTGATCTACCACCACGTAGTCGACCCGCTCGTCTGACACTGAAATACCAGTCCCGTTACTCTTCTTCTAAAGTTGGAGATGGGGAAGACAGCAGTAAACATAGGGAAAAACACTTTTCCAGTAATAAAAATGCAAATCATCTTCTGCCGTGCCTTACCTTTCGAGGAGGAGTTGATTTCCCAGTGTCCAGGTCGAGATCCAGGTACTCCACCTGCTTGTCTCCTTTGGGCTTCACCATGGGACTTCCCCCAACATCAGCATTCATTGGTGCACCTAGCTTTATGTTCTGAGATTCCAAAAGAAAGAAACACTTACAAAACTATATAATCATTTAATGATCAATATGGCAGTCAGAATTAGTCACTAAAAGATTTATACTACTGATATATGAAACTACTGTATGACGCTGCTGCTAGGTGATATGAGTAAACAGACTAAAGTTTTCTTTAATGTAAACAAATGTTGGTTGACACAACATTACTAAGATTGAATCATTGAGATATGATGCGTCTTTATATTTTAAGAGAGAAATGGGCTCCTAGATAAATAACGATTCCTGCTCATTCTAAAATGATGTACCATTAGTTCTACAAGATTGTTAAAAACATTGTTTCCTTTCAACAATTCCTTTCCAAGTCTAGAATTGCTGCCTTTTGCTTGCAGACTTACATGATTATAATTTTTTAAATAATCTCCAAAAGTCCTTCTCATTCTGCGAAATTAACTCAATACAAGCAAAATTATTATGTGACTGTGAGGAGTAACATCATTGCATTGCTAATAAAAAGCACAAGAAAAAAATCAATACAATCTGATCATTACGTGTGAAAACAATCTGGTTTAGGCATTCATCTACGCTAAAACCGCTACTAACTTTGACCCACGTTGAACGCATTTACACCAATACTCAGTCACATGGATGAAGGAATAACATCTATAGTTGTTTTTGCTTTATATGCCATCTACGTTGTGTGAAAACACACATCCACCCTGCTCACCTCCTCCAGGTGGTCTAGACCTGACACTTCTCTCTTTATAGGGGTGATGGGAACAGTACAGTAGAAGGACTCCTCTCTACAGAATGGAAAAAAATCATAGAGGAAAAAGGAAACCGATGGCAAAGCAGAGAAAAAAGAAGCGACGAGCAGAAAACAGATGAGAGCAAATAAAAAGCAGGACACACAGAATGAAAGGACACACAGAATGCAGGGACCAACCTGTTAGTTTGGTTAAACACTCTTTGAGATGCAGTTTTTTGAAAGACAACTTGTTAGAAAACCAAACAATTCATGCATTAAATAAGAAATTAGATAAGAAATGCATTAAAACACGAAACAGAAAAGATAGGAGGCCATTCATCTGTAGGTAAAACCATGAAGCCAAAAATGAATGGGAGGACAGACACAGCATAAAAATGAAGAAAACCCTGGAGAAAAATGAAGGAAGGAAAATGAGCGAGGGGTCCTTCTTTTCAGGCTGCTAGATGCCCACATGATGCTGTTCACCACTTACTGTACATCTTATCCTACAAATCTGCAAAACTGGCATTTCTTTCTAAGTAAAATACACCACAAATTGGGTATACTATATAAGGAATTACTTAATATTGCTCTTATTCTGTTAATAGATATAAAAAATAATAGTTCTGATTCTGATCAATATATTTATTTACATTCGCAATTATATACTGAGATAATATATTTCTAGCGCTGTGCATAACCCATACTGTAGCTTCCCTCTATTTTTGTTGCAAAACAAAATAATTTTGTGCAATGATATTTCTAAAAATATCATTTGGATAAAAGTGTCTGCTAAATGACTAAATGTAAATGTAAAAATCAAAATGTGCATTTATTATGTGGTAATCATTTTATAAAAAGCACTCAAGGATGTGTCATATTGTGAATATAGTCTCAGTTGAAGGGTTTTCACACACTGACTATATACACGAAATAACACTTGTTCTCGTACATTACATCTCAAAAACCTACACTAACAAAAAAAAAAACATCTTCAGTTTCCAATCCTGACTGCACGAATAAGTAGAATATAACTGGAGTGGAACAATAGCTGTGGTGTTGGTTTTACATACTGGTTCATCTGTAGACATATTAGCGTGTTGCATGGTTACATAATTCTCTTCACAGTCCTCAGAGTCGGTGCTGGATGCAGTGCTATGCCCCGAGGGCGGTCTGGGAGGCATGGGAAACCTAGAGGGGCTGAGCAGCAGGACAACGTTTACACTGCCGCTCGTGTAAACACACACACGCACGCACGCACGCACGCACAGCACGCACGCGCACACACACACACACACACACACACACACACACACACACACACACACACACACAACAGCATGACAAACTCTCACTGTCTGGAACTTCTCAGCTGATTGCGGACTGACACTTTAAAACTGTTATATAGATAAAGCATTCAAGAATACAATTCAACCTTTTCTCTTATCACTACCATTTCTATATGATGGGATGTTAGGACATGACTACAGAAATGCATGAACGATTAGTTATTTAGCCTGTGGAGTCTGTTGTGTGGACGCCATGCAGAATCATGCCCAAACGGTGATCTGTTTTAGTTGACACTTACTCCCTGGCGAAGGACCTGGTCACAGGTGAACGGACTGGTGCCGTAAGCTCCTCCCACTCAGAGACAGGCTTGATCTCCAAAGGGGCCGGCTTAACTGCAAGAGAGGCAATTCAATGCACAATGTTCAGAATGTAAGTAATACCCCCCGAAAGCCCACCCCAATGCATATACAGCACTCATTGTAAAAAAGATCAAGTGTATGTCATTTTAAGAGGTAAGCGAATAAAATGGCTTTCAAACATAACTGATGAAATTACCCTTGAATTTCTATTTTGGGACGGTGTCAATACTTTTACCATGAGAATTTATGAGAGATTAAACAAAATCTTATGACTTCACAGGAAGATACAGCTATTGGAGAATTCCATTCAGTTGAAATGAGTCATTTAGCCAGTAGAGAGCACCATCCGCCACTTCCGCTGCCTGACAGTCAAAGTTTTATTTAAACACAGTATTAGATGAACTAAAATGACTCTTAAAAGATGACTGAAAAGGCAAGGCCACTGTTCCACGAAATACATAAATAAGTGATAATCACAAACACATATTTGCTCCAAACCCCCCCCCTATCAACAGCATCTGATTCAGTTCTCGCAGCTGGCCCGAAACTCCGCTGAGCTGAGAAGAGCCCAATCTGGCATGCGAGGAGTAGCTGTAACTGGCTGAAACATTCACCAGCTGGTGCCAGTGTGTGAGGGAAGAGAGCACAGATTGGCAATGCATTTCAAAGCCCTAATTTAACTTTCGGGCACATAATATGGCCTGAGGAAGTCACAAAAACAAATCAATAGTTTAACTCCAAAACACAACACGGATGGGCCCAGACAGGCCTTGTCTACCATGTTAAGATCACATGACCAGTTTTGCCATTTTTGCTGGCCATGGGTGTATTATTGCATATGAACTCCTGTGTCCAGTGGCGATCTTTGAAATATCTGGAGAGATCATTTGCTATGTATTCTCCGGCAGCCTCATCATCCAGTATTATAGAAGACTGAGAGCTGCTGTGTGTTATGTCACATATTTTTACAAATTTGCTTTTTTGTTACAGATGTTGTGTTTGCAATTGTTTTTTTATTTTTTAATAAAAAGAGTATTTTTATTCATATCAAAAGGTTAAACAATAAAGATTTTTTTTCACAGCCTTCATTACCAATATTAGTGTATAACACTGTATAAATACATTTTTGAATCAATGGACCATGATAACCAGCTAAACCTTAATTCTTTGGTAAACAGGAACAAAAATTATGCCTTCACACCAACAGGAGTCAATTACGGTTTAAAAAGACAAATAAGCCTTGGAAATAGGCTCATTGCAATAAAGAACACCTATGTTTTCTATATGTTTTCTTACATGTTCAACCTTCTAAATGATTAAGCCTGTAATGCTGGATTCACACGAGTGGTGGAATTGCCACGCGGTAGCCGCCTTTAAGCTGATGTGGCTGCCGCTGCCGTTCGCAAAAAGATAAAATATTTTTATCTTCAGCTGCGCATGCCACAATGAGCCGTGCCTGTGGAAGTTCATGATTTTGGATGTACTAGCACCGCTTGCGCACCGCCTCTGCTCCACCGATGAAGCGGCCCGAATTTTGCTGCTTACCGCATGTTTCCCTTTGAAAATGAACTGGACAAACGCGACTGCCGCGTACCATGTGCAACCACCATAAGACTGATCATGGCAGACATACCTTTATGCTAATAAACAAAACAGCGTTTAGAAGTTGCCAATATTTTAACCAGACACTTGAATGTGACCTTCAGGTTCTCTAATTCAGCTGTCCACCGGCAGCCTTTACAATATATCACAAAAATGCAAATCTTCGCTGTCGAACTAACACCTCTCAATTTTTCAATCTTTATATTTTTCATGAATCATTACTATTGGTCAACCTTCATGTTTTTCTGTAGGTTTTGCAAATAATTAACCAATCAAAAGTACTGAAAAGAGCTTGTAAAGTGTTTGTGGAGACGATGTTAATCAATTAGTTTTTCCTATAAACAAGTGTTAGATTCCCTTCACCAGTTAAGCACCACCTTCAAGCCCCTTTCACACTGAGCGTGATGAAGTGATGCGAAATATTGTTGATGCTCTTGAATCAAAATAATAGATCGACATAGTGCTATTCAAACAAGATGCCATAGTCATGGTTATTTTTTCAACCGCTGTGTTGTCTGTTTTCGTGTTGTGTTCTGTGTCACTTTACATCACGATCAGTGTGAAAGAGCCTTTACCAATGTCAACACTTGAAATCTATATGTATAGGACTCTATATGTCCCCAACAGCTGACCAACCATTCATGAAACAAGTCCAAGCGTCTTCAGAGGGACTGCAATCTATGCACACAGAGAATACAACACACGGACAACAGCATCAGTGGCCTAACTGTAAAATTGCATCATCATTTGAGTGCAAATGCAAGTTTGCATCCTCCTATACGTAAGTGTTTTGTATTACTAGTCTATGATTCCTCTCAAAGTCCTTTTCAGTCTCAGGCATGAAATGGAGGCCACACTTTTTAAAGAAATATTCCACTGGACATGTGTTATTCACAAAAAAGAGCTTGTTGAAGCTAAGGAGTTAACAGTGAGAGCAGCATTCTGTCGAGGTACGTACCCTTACGGCGTCTTGAGAATTCACCTATGGTTTGGGAGTCGGTTCGCTCGAGACCGACAGCTCTGTTTATTTTAGGGCTTTGACCTAAATTGGTGAGAGAAAACTTGTTTGTTACATGGCTTTGGCGCATTTTTACTCCTCTAAACCTCACACCCATGCAATGTAGAAAAATCACAGCCACCTCCATCACTTTCGTCTAATCGTTCGCTACACAAATATGTATTGGGCTGCTGCCATGGCAACAACTCTTCATGCATTTACTGTAAGTCATGCGACAAACAAGGTTTCCCCACAAAGACGGACGGGCGAGACATGCACAGGGTTAAACAGATAAAACGTGGGTGAGTTTAGCATTCGCACCAACTGACAACACACCAGCGTGTGGCTCAGCCAGACAACATGGATCAGTCAGAAATATTTGACAAAATACAGACTTTTCCTGCTGTTTTACCCATGTAGCCACAACAAAAAAGTGCCACACATGAACAGCGACGACTAACAACATGAAACAATACAGACCCTATACACAAAGTATTATTTCTAAAGTGTGAAGGAAAGTCAGAAAGAGAGAAAACAGAACCAACACCAAAATGTGAAAGCTTTATAATAAAAAAACAGCCACTAGTAGCATGAGACGAAAGAGTACAATGTACCAAGACACAAAGTACCCGACAACTGAAGATAAAACACCACCAAAGCCATTTGAATATCGCTATGTTCAGCAAAAGCATGTACATACGGCACAAAAGTGTACACAAGCTGCAGTGAAACAGCAGAAATTACACAAAACTCGACATTGAAAAGTGATGAGTGAACAGTTAGTATTGTGCTTGGCCCATGGTTAAAAAATTGTGGCGTACTGCAGTGGAATTTGAACTAATTTATTTATTCTACTGTATATACATTACATGGCCATTCATATGAGGACACCTAGAAATCATACAGGTTCATTTCATAACTTTTAATAAGAAGTTGGTCGTTGTTTTGCTGTTTTATCAGCTTCCACGTCTTCTGTAGATGATGGAACGTAGATGTGGGGATGTACTTCAGTTCGTACACAAGAGCTTTAGTGAGGTCAGGTACAGATGTCGGGCGATGTTCCAGTTTACTATAATGATGTTCATTATAGTAAAAAAAGCACTTCCCATTCTTCTAAAATGTTCATGTAAGGTTGAGTGGTTCATGACACGCACGTTCCAGTAACGTACAGTATGTAGCCGAATAAGCCACACCCATTGATTATAAAGGGGCATCGACATACGTTTAGCCACGTAGTGCATCTTCCTGTGCACAGACATCAGTCGGCTCACAAACAGTAACATGTAACTCAAGATGCAAAATGGTTTTGGATGAGCGCGGAGTGCTGGTGCCATTAAAGTTTTGATCAATAACGCCGTCCCAGCTGGCTGCTGATGTTTCTGCCCGCTTGTGCAACTTTCAGCGCGTCCCCCTTTTTCTCTCAGACCAGATTGAAATTCCCCTCGCAGGTCCGGCCATCAAAGGGGTCTTTCACTAAGGCACAATGGGGACAGAGGTGACCGCTCCAGGCTAACAGCACAGACAGGCTCCCTCATACCCAGGGCTCCGAGCCTGCGAACAATAGCCGCTTTCATTTGTGAGGTCACATGCTAATGATTAAAAAGCAAAGGCCACCGAAACAGTGGTGCAGACTAGGTCACTAAGCAAGATCTCTAATGCGAGTTACGATCTAATATCTAATGACGGACTAGGCACCTTAAGAACTTAAGAAAGAGTCTGAATAATGTTAGTAGATTGTATGTCAGTACATGGCAACATTTCATGCAAAACAGACGTTTCATAAGCATGGGCCAGCACCTGTTAGTGAGAAAGGTTGTAATGCAAGCAGATTTTTAAAAGCCCTAAACCCACACAATTTTACAAAGCAATTAATTCACACACGCACACATACACCTCTCAAAAAATACAGAACCCTCAAAACTCACCTTTACGGTCAGGTTTGAGGTTTCGGTCGACGGGTGGAGGCTGGCATTCGCCTATGTGCATTGGTCTGCGTGGCGGGGTCTTGGGGCTGGAACGAAAGCCCATGTGGGCTGGAGGGGGAACCTGCTTGCCGAGGGAGGGGAACTCCACTGAACCAGGTGTCATGGGCACGTAGTTTGGCTCCTGGATGGGTTCGGAAAGGCTGCCCGAGTGGTGATGTGACGAAGGGTGGACGCTCATGGGCACGTAGTTCTCATCCATCTCTTCAGTGCTTCCTACAGGCACCATGCCTTTATTCTTCTACAGACATCAGCGAACAGGAGGAAAATATTAGTGGCAAGTTATGGATAGATTTGGTGCTGGATGTGATGTAGCTACAATATACAACAATAACAAAGGAAACTTACAAAATAGTTATTGAAGCTTTCATTAAAATCGAATGAGCAACTTTTGTCTGAGGAGAAGGGACGGGGTATATCATAGCAGTCTTGAGATCCATAATCTGTGAAATGCATAAAAAGCAAATATTAAATCCTGTAAAATTAATATACTATACTATATGTATCATAGAGATGTTTGTCAAGAAGGAAGTGGACATACAGTTAGGTCCATAAATATTTGGACAGAAGCACATTTTAGGCGTTTATCAAAATGTATTCGAGTTACAGTTTTATGGTGAAACAGACCATAGTTAGATTTCAAAAACACAACAAACCCATCAGAAAGATGCCAGGAACATTAAGAGCGGCAAAATCAACAATTTGGTACATTCTGATAAAAAACAACACACCGCTGAGCTCAACAACAAAACAATCCTGGGTGTCCATATGAAATAAAAGTGGTTGTGGTGATAAAGAAAAACACCTTCACAACTTCCAGACAAGTGAAGAACACTCTCCAAGAGGTAAACATGTCAATGTTTGTCAATCAAAACAATCAAGACAATACATGGAAAAATACAGAGGGTTCACAATAAGGTGCAAAAAGCCTCAAGAATAGGATGGGTAGATTAGACTTCTAAAATAGCTGAACTAGCTATTTGTTTTAAAAAAGCTTTTTTTTGGAGAGATCAAATTAATTTCACCCTGCATATGACTAAAAAGAATAAAAGATATGGAGAAGGCTTGGAATATCTCATGATATGAGCAGACAACATCTTCAGTAAAATAGTGTTCAGGCAGTGTGACTCCATCACTGGTGTTTTTTGGTGATGTAACAGAAGACAGAAGCATCCGGATTAATTCTTAACATGTCTGGACGTTGTGCAGGTGTTTTTCTTTATCATGGAGAGGATAATGTCATCATCCTCCACGCCCAGGAATGTTTTGTTGCTGAGCTCAGTAGTGTGTTGTTTTTTTCTCAGAATGTACCAAATTGTTGATTTGGCCGCTCTTAATCTTCCTGGCATCTTTCTGATGGATTTGTTGTGTTTTTGAAATCTAACTATGGTCTGTTTCACTTGCATGGAGATCTCCCTGAACCCCATGATGTGGGTTCACAGCAACAGCTTCCATAGAATCAACTCCACACCTTTAACACGCTTCATTTATGAAGAAATTATTTAAGGAAAAGCCCATACCTGTGAATAAAACAGCTTTTGATTCAACTGTCTAATTACATTAGGTCCCTTGAAAAAGGGGGGAGCTTCATATTAAAGAGCTGTAATTCCTAAATCCTTCAACTAATCTGGATGTGAATACACTCTAAATAAATCTGAGAGTGTGTGCTTTAAGGCAATAACCATTATTAAACTGTAACTTGAATACACTTTGATACACAGCTAAAATAACAAAAAATGTGCTTCTATCCAAATATTTATGGACCTAACTGTAAAACCACCTCACACAATACCATTAAACAACACTAGAGGGAGCCACTCATAACAACCTGCCGCAACTGCACAAACAACTTTCACTTTCAATGATCCAAACAATAAGAGATGTTAAATAAATTCAAGATTTTGGTTGCCTGGGAAACATAGGTCATATGTAAGTGCTTTTTAATGTACATGTGAATCCTTCTGGCTCATTGAGATGAAAACAGGATGAAAATTGACAATGACAAAACAAAACCACCATGAAACTGCACCGTAGCTATTAAATTACATATGTAATATCTTTACACTATTTTAGCTTTTATCCAAAGCTACCTTACAGGGCCCTCAACCTACACCTCTATGTCTTACAAATGCAATCTATCTGTCTTATCGGTATGCGTGTTACCTGGGAATCAAATCTATCCCCTTTGCACTGCAAACACAAATATTTTGTTTATACAAAGTAAGTAAATGACATATTTGGGATTGAAACTGGCAAATTTCTCAAATTTATGCTGAACCTTATTTTCTTGCGATTTTGCAGGATGCATACATATATCTAAATATCTAACTGCAGACTTCTTTAGCTAAACCTGAATGACTTTCTTTCTTCTGCAGAACACAAAAGAAGATATTTTAAAGAACGTTGGTAACCAAATACCATAGGCCCCATTTACTTATATTGCATGAGCACAAAACCTCTGAGACAGTTCTCAAAATATCTTCATTTGAGTTGCCCAGAAGAAAGAGTCATATATAGGTCATGAACGACATGAGCATAAGTAAGTGATGAGAATTTTTTACATTGGGGTGAACTATCCCTTTCACAATCAAGCTAAAATAGCACAGGTGAGCGAGATTCCCAATCAGCCCCTACCCCTACGGAGGCGTGATGAATCCACTGTACCAATGGTGTTGCTCCTCAGTGTTTTGTTCCCTCCTGAACCAGAGGGCACACAGTAATTCCCATCGGTCTCAGACACAGACCGCGGTACCACATACGTGTCTGTGGGCGACCGTTCAGGTGGAATCAATCCCGCGGTTAGTGAAGGCTTGGGCGGACGAGGAGGTGGTACCACGTCTGTGGCTCCCGAAACGGTCTCCACCCCAGCCGTCCGCGGAATCTGGTAGGTGCTGTTGCTTCCAGGTGTGGGTGGAATATCGTAACTGACCAACAAGGTCCCAAACTGGGTCTCTATAGAGGGTTTGCGAGCAGGCGTGTTAAACACATAGAGTTCACCAAAGTCGCCATCGGGAGCATGTGGGGAGGACGCAGACTTCGGCAGCAGCACAGTGTCCTGAGAGTAACTTCGGGGCAGGTGGTAAAGACCCTGCGAATCGGCCGACAAAGACTGCCCGCGCGAAGGAGGGGAGTCATAGAGCACAGCGGCATGATGGGAAGGAAAGAAGCCGTTGACAGAGGCGTGCTTGGAGGAGGAAGCGGATGTGGGCGTGCAGTGGGAAGGGAGGTTGTCGTTACAGTCGGGTTCGGAGGAGGTAGACTTGGAACAGTCGCCATGAGCCCTGCAGAGATATCCATGCACATAAAGACTATTAGATAAATAATACACACAAAACAAATGACAAGTGTATTCATAACCAACAAATTTAGGCACTATGCTGTACATGTACAAAAAAGCAGAGCATCATAATCATATCAATGCTGCTTGCAAGTAACTTTGGACGTCACGAAATCTCAATGCAAATTAGTCTCAAAGGTCCAACGTGCAATTCTTTGCAGAATCTACTGACAGAAATGCAATATAATACACATTACTATGTCTTCAGAGGTGTACAAAGACCTTACATAATGAAGTGTTATGTTTTTATTACCTTAGAATGAGCCATTTCTATTTACATACATCGTGTGTCCCCTTGCATGGAATTTGCCATGTTGTTTCTACAGTAGCCCTGAATGGACAAACTGCTCTACAGAGCGTGTTTTGTAAATATGTTATCTCATTCGACAAAAAAGCAAAAACCTGACGACATCTTACTGCCGTTTCACACAGCACGCGTCAGCAGTGCGCAAGCAGTGCGTAAGCAGCGCATATTTTTTTCGGCGCACATGTTTACAGATGTGAGCATTCATACCGCACACGTAAGCAGCGCATGCTCGCGGAGCAGAAGTGGCGTGTAAGCAGCAGTGCAGCGATCATTTCGGCACGGAGTCTATTTTTGCTGTGCTGCTCACGCTCACTTAAAGCGACAGTGCATTCTTTACGGACAAAATCCACATGGATTGACAGAAAAAAGTAACACTTTTACCTTTAAAGTGGTGTCTAATGTTTAACCAGTCGACATGACTTTTTAAAACACCTTTGCCAGGAGTTTTTTGGCCAAAACCACAACAGCACATTTAAAGGATTTATAATACAAGTAGATCTTAAATGCTTTTATTACATATGAAGGAGTGGAAAACGATCGCATTACGCTATCAGTGTACTGTCTGAAACCCACTGTCATCACCTTCTGAAAAAACATAAAACTACATAGACATCATGTTATATGCTTATATTGCTTATGTGTGAGAGAAAAGCGATTCGCATCACAAGTCAGTCACTCTCTCCTATGGTGAGTTAACCCTTTAGTGACTTCGTATCATTCAAAGCACGATGGCTTTTTATTCATAACTTGTACTACGTAGATCTAAAAGAGCATGAAGCAGGCGGATATAACAAATCATAGTTATGCAATCTACTTAAAAAGCGCTCTGATGACGTTCTGGAAGATATTTTGCTCATTGATGTATTTAAATAACGTAATGCGAAATTGCATTGTTGTACTGTGGTGCATGGTGCATAGTACGCTGAAGATAGTTGGTAACCGTAGAGTGCCAGCACCCATTCACTTCTATTGTATGGACACAAAACCAATGCAAGTCAATGAAGGCCAGTTAACAACATTGTTCAAAATATCTTCTTTGTGTTCTGCGGAAGAAAGTCGTTCAGGTTTGAAATTACAAGAGAGTGAGTAAATGATGACAGAAACTAATGGTGAACTATTACTTTAATCCCAAAATGTTTTACATATTACATGTATTAATGCAAATATTTACTTAATTTGCAAACCGAACATATGCAAAACAAAAGCTGAGATGATTCATAACAAAAGAAAATCCAAGCGAAAAAACAGCTGCTTGACATTACAAATCCACTTGAGCTAAAAACAAAAGACTCAAAACAATAACAGTAGAACTGTGAATGTTTGAAATATAACAGTCAAAGCTATTAACCCATATAATCACACCTGTGATGCTATATTTCTATTGTCACCAAAAAAGCCCACCCTAACTTCTCAGTTTACCAACTTCATAAACTACTTACTCGTATTAACCAATTATACTATCCCCTTACTCGGCGTCTTACCTGTTCAGCTCAGGTTTCTTGGTCTCACAGTTGACCAGCAACAAGTAGTCCGGAGGGGCATCCTGACTGGAGGAGGACTCCAGGTGTCTGACGTTGACGGGCTGGTAGGGAGGGGGCATGTTAGCCAGTGCAGAAGCCCCCACAACTCCCCCCAGGCCAACATTCGGGGACACATCCACCACCAGACCTCCTGCCACACCTGCTTGGTGAGACACCTTTGCCGGGTCTGGAAAAAAACATGGAGGAGTGAGAGAGGAGAACTTAATCGCACACTTTGAGAAAAACTACAGATCAAATGTGTCCCACTTCTCAAATCATCCATGTACGGACCAATTACAATTGTCTCGAAAACTGCACTTATACAGCATAGTGAAAGAGTCAAGAGTGGAAAAAAAATGACTAGCCTGCAAACAACCCCACTGAACCTAAACCCCTCTGGGATGAAATGAAACACTTACTGCAAGCCAAACCCCATTACCCCACATCAGTCTGTGACCTCCCTGATGCTCTTTTGTCTAAATGGGATCAAATCTCTGCATCCATGTTCCAACATCCAGCGACAGTCTTTCCAAAATTGTGGAAGCTGTTTTAAAGGTTAATGTTTCCTGTCATGTTTTGAAGTTAAATGTTCAGTAATGCAGGGTTTGCGTCCAGGCTTTGTGCAGGCCAGTCAAGTTCTTTAACGCCAGAAAATTGACTTTTCTATATGGACTTCAAGTTGCACATTGGCATTAAGCAACAACACCAACAACAAAAAATGCTGTTAACAAGCTGCCTTAAGAAATTTGGAAGCTCTATAGAACGTATTACTATGGTGTGCCAATATGATTTGCACCCATTAAAATTCTTGGAATAGCCAAACTCAAGTAGTACAAGGTTTTGTCCACATTTGACTTCAAAGCCAATAGAGATGGACCAAAACGCAATTAACACTCAATTTGATTTAAAACAGTTAATAAGTTGTATTAAACCCCTTTAGCTAAAGAACCTTGACAATTTGTTGTTCTTTTCTGCCAAAGCTTCTGGCTGCCTTTTACAAAACCGATTCCTTAATTGTTGGGATTGTGTTTGGATAAAACATGTGGAGCGAAGATGTTCATGTTTTTGAGCTTAAAATCATTGTTTTTAAAGGAACAAACCAGGTTAAGGACAGCCACCTAAACAGGCCATGTGAAAGTACAGAAGTACATAAAGAGGAACCCTGAACACAAGATGCCACTAATCCAGTCCTGGCTGAATCTCAGTTGTGTGTTTGTTTTTGTCCACAGTCTTTTAAATGAGCTTTTGTACATCTTTGACTTTATTCTTATTTCTATTTCTCTTTGAACAGCCTCCTCTCAAGGTCACAGTAGTGCGGTTATCGGGGTTGGTTACGCATGTTTTTGTACAAATCTCTGCTTT
The DNA here is from genome assembly GCF_024868665.1 of Triplophysa rosa. Taxonomy (NCBI): domain Eukaryota; kingdom Metazoa; phylum Chordata; class Actinopteri; order Cypriniformes; family Nemacheilidae; genus Triplophysa; species Triplophysa rosa. The sequence continues at coordinate 20,246,971 of NC_079893.1, read as the reverse complement.
CAGTTATCTGCTGAAACTCACACAAACACATAGCTTGCGAGCACACTTTGACACCCACACACACCCACTCACTCACTGGGTGCATTTGACTCTCTTAGTGCAGGCGGCTCGAGGCTGTCAGGGCCACTTTGTCTCTTTCGGGCTCTTTACTATTTTTATTTTCCTCCTTTCCTCATTCTCTCTCCCCACCCTCACTGGTGTTTGTCAAGACATGCTGCTGATTCATCCAAGCCCTGGAAAATCCCCCCTGCACATTTGTATTGTCAGTTAATATTGGTTGCTAATAATGGCAGGCCGGTAGGTGTCTCACAACAGACAAAATTAACTGTTGGATACGGCCTGGTACGCTGTTGATATGGTAAAAAAAACAAGGTATTGGGAATACATTTCACATTACAAATTCAACATTCATTTAATTTCTAGCAATGTCTGCACAATTAATATTCACTCATTATGCTTGTCAGTTACAAACTTCCAGAAGTGGCCTACAATAACATCAGCAAGTCATAAAGTAGTGCAGATTAAACTTACATTTTCGAACACATTTTAAGGTGTACTATCCAACATTGTCAAATTCACATACACCAAGTTACTATGATTTATAGACATTTTAAATAACAAGTCACTGGTGCTTGACTGTAGCTTACAACAATCCAGAAGCCATTTTTCCACTGTTTCCCAAAAATGTCATCTACTGTTTCCAGAAAATTAAGCAACAAAAACTGAAGGAAATGAAAGCCAGATGTAGAGCTTACAACCCACTACCTCAGCAGTAGCCCAAACACACTAAGCAATTTAGTGGTAACCAACATCAGCATCATTCACCACAGTAAATGCATCATTTACAAACAGTATTCACAAGCATCAGAGCTTCACATGAGATCTAAAAGGAACACAGTAAGTGAATACATTTGAGATCAATACAGAACAGTGAATGCATTGACAGAGTCGATCCTAAGAGGACACACCAGAGAGTGCAAAAAAAACTATGACATGGATTTGTCAGACACTGGACACTTCAGACAAGTTTAGTTTAGTTTAACATGTATATTTAGTTTACATATATCCTGCTGTTAAACATAATTTGTTAAAGGGATCATATGACACTGCTAAAACGAATATTATCGTTTGTTTTAGATGTAAGGCAAAGTATATACACGATTTAAGGTTCAAAAGCGCTGTATTTTCCACATACCGTGCATGTTTGTATCTCCTCTTTGCCCCGCCTCTCTGAAACGCACAGATTTTTTACAAAGCTCATCGCTCTGAAAAGCGAGGTGTGCTATGATTGGCCAGTTAACCAGTGCGTAGTGATTGGCCGAATACTGTAAGCGTGTGACGGAAATGTGACGCCTCTTACCATATTTGGAACATCAGGTTCCAAAGCAATTGTACTGACAGGTACGCCCACCTTACTTGCGTATACATTTGGGCGGTCTTAGTCAAATCATACCACGAACTGACGTAGATTTGTGGGGGTGTGGTTACACGAGGCGTTTCAGGCAGGTCTGGGTGAGCATTTGCTTTTAGATAGAATGCATCTTTTGTTCCGACACTTGAATTTTTGCAATTTTACGTGTCTAATACATGCATGGGCAACTTATAACACACCAAAGACACAGAAAAACACGTATTCGCGCCATATGACCCCTTTAAAGTGTCCATCAGTAAGCAAAATGTTTTTGCGGTTTATATGTGATTTACCTTCTGAATCGGTAGGGTTGAAGCCACAGATGTCACAGATGCAACGGACCCACTTGTTCATCTCCTCTTCAGTGTCGGCCACTAGGTAGAAAATCCGGTCGATGGTCTTGATGTCGAAGATGAAACTGTGCTCCAGGTCCTTCTTGTTGAAGGTGAGACCGGCGTCCACCTGCTCGCACAGATTCAGATCAATCACGCGGATGGGCTTCTTGGTATGGTCATTCTTGTAATACTCCAGCACGTCTGGGTCTCCTGTCAGCCTCCCACTGCGCAGAACAAACCATCGCTTCTTCCATGCCTGAAAGAAGAGACAGCAACCATGAGTCATGTTGCATATAGCGTCGCACGTTCAAACAAAGTTCTGTAATTAAATATTCCTATTTTTTGTTTTGATAAATTGATACATTCTGTTTTGTGCTAAAATATTTTGTGTAAATCTGTGTTTCAGACCCAGAAAAATCATTGCAGGCCATTTTGTGGCATTTGATCCTGTTGATCCAGCCCCATGAAGTGGACACTGTGGGTTCTGTCCAGCTCCTTCTGGCCAGACTCCTTTCAAAACTCTGCCTGGAGATACTGGCTAAACTCTCTACAGACACACTTTGGTGTTAAACAGTCCCCCCCGCAAACACTCCAAAAGTATGCAAAGCACTCGGTCTAAAAGAGGTAACTGCCAATTACAGCTTGAAAATATTTTTTCCCATTTAAAACTAAGGGGTCAGACGGTCATTACAGTCAGATCTCTTTTCAGTGTGCATGTGTTTAACAAACCTACAAGACCCCTCCATTCTCAATCACCCTGTCAGGGTTTAGTTTACAGTAAAGCACTTTTATATTAGCTTAAAGCTTTCGCAAAGCTTTATTTTTTGATTACAAAATAAATGTTTGTGTTTATATAATATATGTGTGTGTGGCGTATATATATATACACACACAACATAAATACGTATACATACACAAACATGCTTGTTTATATTTAAAGTGGCCGTGAACGGTGTTTCACGCATTCTGACTTCTTTACAATGTTAAATGTGCTGTCTTATCATGCTTAACATGGTCAACTTGTCAAAAAACGAGTTGGGCGTTCTACCTAGTATTTCTGTGCTCGATCCACCCCCCCAGCGATTGCACAGGTTTAGGAAAGTTTTTTTTTTTAACATATAAAACTGTTTCGTAACCATTTTTCTTAGTCCCTTATTGGACAATTCTACCGGAAAAGCATGCGGCACGACCACGCTGCAGCAAGGAGAGCAGGAGAAGGAGCATGCGATGATTATTGATTAATCATAATTAATCGATTTGACAGTGCTATCTGCATTCCAGGTTACTTTTTAAATTGATTAGGTAACATTGAGTTACACTGAAAATATTATGCTTACTATGAATGAATGCTCAAGTCCTCCAAAAAGCACCTCACTACCCCTTACTACAAAATAACTTGAATATAACTTAAGATATACCATAGAGTGATACAAAAGACATGAATGTAGCACCAATATGTGGCCATGGAAAACGCTCTGCTTAAAGGTCTTTGCACATACAGTCCGAAATTGTCGTATGCGTTTTTTTCGTATTTGGCTCTCGTTTGTACTGTGTCTCTGAATTGTTAAAAAAGGCCACTCAAAATGCTTGACGGATGCGAAAAACGCAGAAAATCGAACCTGGTCCGAATTTTTTTATGACGGACGAAAATATCGGAGGCAGTGTGTAAATGTGATTGACACAACGTGAGGTCGTATTTATTTTTTAACGCGTGGAAATTTCGGACGCAAATTTCGGACTCAATGTGCAATGGGCTTAAGCAGTCATTGGTACTTGATGGCTTATTGCCATAATTGACCAATCAGAAAAAGGTATTTCAAAAAAACGTAAGAAAAAACATTCAAACAATGTTATTTGTTATATAGACATACAGTTTAAAACCTAATCAGAGCCAAAGGTTTTGTTTCCCCCCCCAAAAAAACAGTTTTCCTTAGATCTGCACACAACAGAACTCTTGTCATAAACAAGATAACAGGAACAGATCACAGGCTTCCATCATGTAACTAACCAGACTGCCAGGAATGCTTAATCTGTGTTGTTGTTTATTTTTTACCATCAGGTTTGAAAGACGAATCAACCATGCTGTATTTTACCCCCCCTCCCCTCTCAGCTGTTTTTTCCATCCACAGGGTTCCCTTTGTTAGAGAGCCAAGCTCATACCCTCTGGATACCACCACACAGCACAAGAGGCAACAGCCCCGCAATGCCAAACCAAATACACACACACGAACGCACACAACATGACACTCATGAACTGATCAGCATGATAGACCTGACTGTGTGATGTGACCTAAATTTCCATGAAGTATCATCACAGCACCATGCCACCCATGAGTTTGGAAACCTCTATGCCGTTTTATTGCAACACAGTATATTGTAATAGATTAAAAAAAATCCACAGATAGAGTCTGACATCACAAGCTTTACAATCACCAGCATTAGCTTTGTTTGTCTGCTGTGAATAAACCAACACAGAAAGCTCTTAGACGCTAACCGCTGCTTCAAAACAAAGCACTTGCAGCTCAAGTTACACAGATAGTGTGTGCCCGCCTATGTTTACTGGCATGAGAGAGACCCAGCTAACCTGCTGCACGGATCATCTTACATCCATGCACTGACACAAACAGAACACAACATCTTCAAGAGAATGGCTTAAGTGAACATTCAAGAGAAATCTAGTCATAAAAGAAGAATGCAGAAAAGTGGGGGAAGTAACTATCAATAAAATTCCATTAGATTAGAAATAGTCAACTTAAAAAAATTGTGTCTACGCCATAGTGTTTTATAATATTGAAAAATGAGTATAACTGGACTTTTGAGCCGTAGCATCTGCAGTAAAGGTGTCAAATTTGTTCCATATCGGAGGAGAATATTTTTATTTTTGAGAAGAGTGGCATGCTGAATAAGGCATGAGTGCCACTCTCCAATTTCCAACTTCTTCTATCTCTCTCCGTCACTTACACACACACAAACTGTGGTATCTCTCCAACACACTCTCCTTTGTTACCAGAGCAAGATGTCCCCATTTCAGACAAAAACACTCCCACATGACACCCATCCAGCCATCCAACTCAACTCGATTCAATCCTACCTTGAGTCCCGGCTCCCGAATGCACAGACACAGGGCGTGTAGTGTTCAGCCACCTGTTGCGAGTGTTTCTTCCATTCTGTTTGATGCCAGAGACCAACGACAGCTCATAAAGCCAAAGACTCTCAGATGAAGACTGATCTTAAGAAGAACAGGAGATGCACTACTTTCCAAAAACCTACAAGACGGACTTGCATCTGAGAACACTTAAAGTCTGAAGACATGCAAATTGTCCCCAGACCAGTTTAAACAACAACCAAGACTAGTTGAGCTGCACAGTGATCTTCTCGAATGTCCTCCTGAAAGTCCTTCAGGTCCAGGAGGAGTATGTAAAATAAACGTGTCTGTGTATAAGGAGACAGAGGGAGTGGGGACAGGGTGGGACTAAATTGAAGAGGCCCCTCCAAGTGTGGCAGCTGCTGTCTGCCTCACACGCACGCACACACACGCACACGCACACGCACACACGCACACGCACACGCACACACACACACACACACACACACACACACAAGTGTGATGCATACAAAGGCATAGGGCCACAGTGTCACTGTCTTGGCTTGACAGAGACACCATTGAGGCCCAAATATAGGGGAATGCCAGCTGAACTGAATCACTAAGTGGTCAGTCTCTCTGCGTATAATTGACGTAAAACGGGCGCAACGACAACAGAGAGACAGAAATAAATAATGTAATGCAAAAATGTCATGCTACGCTAGACCGTGATCTCTTGCTGTTGTTGCAAAACAGCACAAGTCGCAAGTACTGCGAATGCATCGGTTTGCAAGGTTGCAAAGTTTTCTCATGCCTGAAATTCCATACGCATTAGCTTGCGCTATATTTCGGATGGAGTGCACAATGAGACTGTTGCTTTCTGGAGCATCTGGACATGCACAGTGTTTCAGTCTTCTATCTCAAGAGCTCTGAAACCACAAAGACCCTCACAAAGAGCAGACAGCTTTAATGTGTCCCTTTCGATTTTGCTTGATTTTTCAGTAATTATGCGAGTATTAGATAAATAATGTATTGTTGATATTGTTCTCTGTATCATTATCATTACAGTTGTGTTGTGGACTTCGCTATTTTCCTGTTTTGTTTCAAACGTTCTTCAAAATATCTTTGTTTGTATTGTCCATAAAAAAGTCATCCAGGTTTGGAATGGCATCAGGGTGAGTAAATGATGAAAGAATTTCCATTTATAGGTGAACTATTACTTTAAGTTGCAATGTGAAAATGCGCGTGAACCAGAGGCTTGTTTTTCCAGCAAATGACAGTGACGAAAGCTCCAGCCAGTGTAGACGCTATCCTATTGGAACAAAACAAAAAATTTAGCGTTCGTCACCAGAACTTACGACACGCCTGTGGCATCTGCTGGAAAAACAAGCCTCTGGTTCACACGTATTCGAGAGATGACGGAAACTGGACATTGGCGTTAATAGCGCTGTCAATACGGATATTTCTCTTAAACAAACGCATCTATTCACTTCAGAAGACTTTTGTTAAGACCACGGAGCCGTGTCGAGCAGTTCTTTGATGGATGGATGCACTTTTTGGAGCTACAAAAAGTCAACCCCTATTCACTCCCATTCTACCGCTTGGAAGTAAAATGATACGTGATATTATAACTCCGACTGCATTATTCTTCAAGAAGAAAACCATATTCAGTTAGGATGCCTTAAAAGTAAAACATGGGGGAATTTTGATTTGCTGGTAAAGTATCCCTTTAATAAATATTGAATAGTTCAGTTTACAAACACTGGGCATTATTCTTTGAAATACAATATTATTCTTAGCGGAGTTGTCAGCCAAATCCACAAACAACTCTAAAAGTGAAAAACTCTATTGTTCCCACATAAATGCTTCCCACACTGCTAAATGTGTTATAAATACAACTCTATCCAAAATCCTTTAAAAATACCATGATCTCATTTTCAGGACATTTCACCCACTGGTATGTGACAGTTGAGATGATTCAGTATTTGTGAACGTTAGAAGGCAGCACGAGGTATATCGGCGGTCTCTAAGGAGACCAGAGCTGGAGAGCGCGAGAGAACTGACAGTTGGATCATTTGTAAGTGTGAGATCGTTCAGAGACGGAATAACCAGGACATGATCGCGTTTGCCTGCCAAAGTCTCTCCATCATGACTATGCGCTGTGTGTAGTATGTCATATATGAGCTCATTACAAAGGTTTACCTGATGAGCAGGTTCACAGGCATGTAAAGGCCACCTGCATTCAATATAATGTATATGAAAAGTGCAAGGCACGTGATAAAGTGCTGAAAAAAAGCAGCAACAGGGACACAATATTGCATAAAATACAAACAAAATATTTACAGCATATACACACACACACACAATTTAAAGCATGTATATTTTTAAGAATTTGTAACATTCCCACGTCCACACCACGTCTATATACATTTCAGTCAAAAAGAGTCTGTTTCATATTCTTTTAAACAATTTAACAACAGGCAATAATACAGCTACAAAAATACTATAGACTGAAGAATAAAGACCTTACATCTTATATTCTTAGCTTATGTATTACATTTGCATTAAACTGTGTCAGTTAATCTTTTTTCGTCCCCAAAAAATGATAATAATAAAACAATATTGAGATATAATATTGTGAATCAGAATCAGAAAGAGCTTTATTGCCAAAATTTTGTGGGTTAAAAAATAATAAAAATAATACAGTATATTGTATTGTATTATTAGTATATTGGTATATTAAGTATATATGTGGAACTACTTCTTGAGGGGCCAGATCTTTTATGCTTTTTAAACCCTGTGACATGAGGAAACAGCCTTGTGTGTTTGGGTAGAGAGCTAAGTGCATAATAATAGAACTAGCCTGTCCAGACCTGAATAAATGAAGACAGACGCCTCCCCATCGCCGCTTACCGCCTCTCCATGTCCTCTGCATGACATCATTCCCTTAAGCCTCACTCCCATGAATCTCTACATGACACAGGTCACTCTGTGTGCAGTATCCATGCTAGTCACTGCTGAAATTCATTAAATGGCTTCTGATTGGTGGGACAAATCTGATTTTACACTCATTAAACAGGCCAATGTACAGTGTACTTTAACAGGACTGCCGCCACAGTAGTCCAATGACGCTCATGAGTGGGTAAAATGGGTGACAGTGGCGGTTAGTTTGGTGGTTTGTCAGCGTTCTGTATCTGTACTTAAATCTAGATGTGGGGGTTCAGTTTTGGTCTCAGAGGTGACTTCAAGTATAGAGCATGTGCAAGTATGCGTCGCAGTTCAAGTTCTCTCGGGTAAAGAGGGGTGTGTCGGGATGCCATTCTGCCAAGAACACGCTGTTGGCTACATGTCAGGGCAAAGCCCAGGTTGGGTCACACCTGCCACTTGTCTGTTTACCATCCAACTTGCTCTCGGTCTCACTTTCTTTATTTTTAGTGACAGTGTGAAACTGCAAAACAGCGTTGATACCTTCATCTATGACATCACATCAGTTTTGTACTAAAAACAGTTAAGAGTTTCTTCCCTATTTCTCATAATACGTAATAACAAAATTAGGTTAAATATAAAAGCTTTTTTCAATTTATTTTCAACATTTCACTTTTCTTTTGCTTTTGGATGCAGTGAACTCAAATGCTGTTACCCATTTTACTCTTTTCCTAAAGGGAGTTCACTGGAATAGGAACAATGTTCGATTTGTTCTAAATTCCGTGTTTTTACTGCAGCGTTGTGATACAAAACATTTATACACACTGTTAGAAGTGCTTAGAGAAAGCCAAAGACAGCGTGGAAAAAAGCCATTAACATCACAGGCTGATATTAAACTGTTTAAACAAAAACTCATCTTTTGAATAACATTTGCTTTTCAGAACGGGTCTTTCTTGCTCTGTGATCTCAAATGCATTATACTGGAATAAGTACAAAGCAAACAAACTTTGTGTTTGATAGCCTTTTGTTGGACCACAGCATTAATGGTTTTCCTATCTAACATTGACCACATAACTCCTATACTTACTTGCACTTCAAAGCATGAGAGGTAAAAAACACAAGACAACACCTTATTCATCTTCAACAGTGAGATGAGAGGAAATAAATAACTAGTGCTGGGTAAACAAATAAATGTGCATTTGTGCATTCTGTTTTAGGTAGATGTGCAAAATGTTTTAATGCTCTTTGCAAATCTGAAAAAAGGTCATTTTGTCTACCGTGTCTTTCTTTTACATCAGCTTTACCAATGGATAGTTCAGTCAAAAATTAAATGGAAGTAAATGGGGGTCAATGTTGTTTTGTTACAAACATTCTTCAGAATATCTTCGTTTGTGTTGTGCAAAAGAAAGTCATCCAGGTTTGGAATGGCATAAGGGTGAGTAAATGAAAAGAATTTCCATTTATGGGTGAACTATTCCTTTAAGTTGCAATGGTCAAAAATATTTGAAAATATGCAAAAGTGAAAATGAAAGGAACCCAGAGCATGTTGGAGTTGCACAGTGATGATGCAATTAAAATAGATCAATTGACATTTTAACTTAAACATTGTAATAAAATCGTACTAAACTTTTTAAACTGAAGAAAGAATGTGACCAACATCTTGGATGTCCTGAGGGTGAGTAAATTTATTTTCTGTAAACATTTGTATTCAAGTTCACAAAAAAGCACATTTGCTTTGCTTATTTTTTCTCCACCTTAAAGTATAAAGAATAGAAAAGAGAAGTGAGAGAAGCAGATTTTACTTCTCTTTTCCACAGACTTGTTTTTAATCAGTGATTTTGGTTATCCACTTTGTGGCTTTAGCTGAGTGTTAAGTAAGGGATAATGTACAGGCAGCCGGTTGTTATCACAGAAATGAGCCCCGACAATGTGATCAGGACCCGGCGTGAAGCAGAGGGTCTTGTATCACACAGATGGGGCTCATTTCGCGATAACAACCGGCTGCTTGAACATTATCCCGCTTATTACACGGCTACTTGCCACATGAGAAAAAAAACTGGACAAAAAATATGAATTTGAAACATTTTAAACTTTTGAAACTTTATTAGCTTATTAATGTTTTATCTTAAAAGCGTAAACCTTCCGCGAAAAGATGTAGTCCCAAGCGGCTATGAACGTTCCTAACAAACAAGATGGTGCCAGACGGTAATCTTTGTTGGAGCGGAGGGATATTAAACATACAAGTAGTACCGGTCACGTGTTATTAGTTTGAGCGGTTGTTATCTGGGAATAACAGACCTTGGAATGTCGCAACTGCCCAATCAGAATCAAGTATTCCAACGAGCCATGTAATAAACTGGAATAACACAGACATACAAACTGTAATTCATAACACAAGCATTTGAAGTACTTTCTACATCACTAGTGCAGGGCTCTAGACTGCGACCAAAATGCTCGCAAATGCAACCTTTTTTATAATGTGCGACATAAAACTTCAGAGGGTCACATTGGTGCGAGTGCATAAAACAAATTTTTGCCCCGCCAAAGATTTATTTTAACATTTAATGTGATTTACGAGTGAAGAATGACGCGCTTGTGATTAGTGCAGGAAAGAGCGAGCAGAGAGCTCGTGCACTCCCTCTGTCTCCAAACTAAAGTGTGTGTTTGACTTCATTCGGTGTTGCGCAGACCGAACAGCATAAAAGCATCGCGGGACAGAGCGCTCCATATGCTTTAAAAACGCTCTCACGGAACATTGATGTCATATTCCGATCATTCTGTGCAGCACTTAATGAAGTCGAACACGTTGGTTTCTGAACTGTCTCTCTCCCTCACATTTTAATCAAAAGCAAGGTCGGAAGTCAGAATCAATGTTTCACGTGGCGCATTCTGAGAATATTTTTACCTGAAGTGTTAATGTGCTCAAAAACATGTTGACTTTTCTTCCCTGACAAGTGTTCTGAACATGCAGGCGACATAAAGGAAAAATTCTATCCAATGAAATGTTTTCTGTGTTAACTTCTATCTTTTGCGACGTCCTAACAGCTGTGAAAAAGACAAAGCACGTCAATTTCCGCTAATGTCCGATTCGCGACGTGATGACTCATTTGAACCGATTCATTTTTTTGAAACAACTCATACTGTATGTCAAACACTGAACTCACAAGACTCACTGTCTGAACCCATCAAGTCAGTCACTCACAACACCTCAGAACACAAGCATGCTTACACCATTTAACAAGAGTGGTTAGTAAGATTTAGTATTGACTACTTAAAGTTTATTTATGACAATGTTTAGTAAAGTACATATATAATAATTAAGTTCTGAGTTACTTTTGAGTTTTGAGCTAGCTAATTTGATTTAATTTTAATTGGTAAAAATAAAGAAGGCAGTGGCAAAATTACAGCTTTATGTAAAGAGGACAATAAATGAGGATTGTGAAGAGTGACAGGTTATATTTGTGTCAGATAATTTCATAGCCAATATATAACTTGAATATAAAACTAAATAATAACAACTGTATAAAGTAACAAATACAACGTTTCTTTGCATTTATTTTGGATTTGTTGGGCTCGCAAGTGTTAAAGCGCAAATATAAAGTGGTCTACAGCTGACTATTTTAAAAGACAGAGTGACAAATTAACAGAACGATTCATCAACTGAGGTCATTATGCAAGGTCTTTATCAGAATCAGAAAGAGCTTTATTGCCAAGTGTGCTTGGATGCACAAGGAATTCGTCGTAGTGACAGAAGCTTCCAGTGCACATACAGGTTAAAAAAGTGATAAGGCACAGGTAACAAAACGTAAAAAATAAATATGTGAGAGACAATACACATTTGGCAAAAAGGACAATATTAGTCAAAAGGACAATAGGCAGTATATTGTTTGTACAGATGTGCTATATACAAATTATACTGTGTTATATACAAGTTATGCAGGGGAATGTGGATAGCAGAATAATATATAAATTACTATATGATTACTATAAAAAAGGTGCGACCAAATTGGTGCGACGAATTGAGAAAGTGGGTCGCACTGGAAAAATGAGTCTAGAGCCCTGTAGAGGCATCAAAATTCAAAAGTAATTGCAAAAACATTCAAAACAACTTTTCAACATGTGCTAATGGTTGGACAAATTCAAGCCATTAATGGTACCAACTTACTGTAATTTTCAGCCAAGTTGAGCAGCTCAACCAAACAGATTGCAGTTCTTATCGGAATATAAAATTATTGTGCAATAATGTAGTTTTACTTTGGACACCTGACGATTCCAGAACCCCAAAAACCTGTTTAGAACTCACACCAGAACTATACAACCGTTTTTAAGATACATTTTAATCTGACAATCTGTCAGATTCCAAATTTACAGTTATTCAGAGCTAAACTAATACATATCTGCATGGGTACAAATGCTGACAAAATATGTGTCTATACAACAATGTCATGTTCGATAAAGGCATGAAGCAAATATAACTTCATCTGCTAAAAAGAGAAGGCAGTCGACAGAATATCTTTTAGGTTCTTAGAAAGCGCATCAAGGCGTGTAACTCCTGATGTGCTCAAGATTGCATAACCGTTCCAGGGCAGGACTGTGTCTCCTGAAATGTGTCATTTCAGTCTCCTCATCATCTCTCCAAAGCATACTGAGCGTCAGACCAACCCCATTCCACATTACCACCATGTAGGGTTGGGAATCGTTTCAATTTTATCGATCCCAATTCTGATTCTGCTTATAGATTTCGATTCTTATCGATTCCCAGTTTCGATTCCACAGTTGAAGTAAAACATTTAGATATCAACCTGTATGGTCATTTAGCCTGCTTATTGACTTGTTTGCAAAATATATATATATATTTATGAGCACCGTTTTGTATGAGGGGCCGCACAAGCCGAAATTCATTCTAGCACTCTCACACACTCACATTCTCCTCTCACACACTCATATTCTCCTTTCACACACATACATTTTCCCTCTCACACACTCACATTCTCCTTTCACACACATACATTTTCCCTCTCACACACTCACATTCTCCTTTCACACACATACATTTTCACTCTCACACACTCACATTCTCCTTTCACACACTCACATTCTCCTTTCACACACGTACATTTTCCCTCTCACACACGTACATTTTTCCTCTCACACACATCACATTCTCCTTCACACATCAATTCTCCTACACACTCACATTCTCCTCTCACACACTCACATTCTCCTTTCAACACATACATTTTTCCTCTCACACACGTACATTTTCCCTCTCACACACATACATTTTTCCTCTCACACAGTACATTTTTCCTCTCACACACGTACATTTTTCCTCTCACACACATACATTCTCCTTTCACACACACTCACATTCTCCTTTCGCACACATACATTTTTCCTCTCGCACACATACATTTTTCTCCTTTCACACTCACATTCTCCTTTCACACACGTACATTTTCCCTCTCACACACGTCATTTTCCTCTCACACACTACATTTCCTCTCACACACTTACATTCTTCACACACTCACATTTTTCCTCTCACACACTCACATTCTCCTCGTCACATTCTTCCACTCAATTCTCCTTTCGCACACACATGACATACATTTTTCCTCTCGCACACGTACATTTTTCCTCTCGCACACGTACATTTTTCCTCTCACACACGTACATTTTTCCTCTCGCACACGTACATTTTTCCTCTCGCACACGTACATTTTTCCTCTCACACACGTACATTTTTCCTCTCACACACGTACATTTTTCCTCTCACACACTCACATTCTCCTTTCACACTCACATTCTCCTTTCGCACACATACATTTTTCCTCTCACACACGTACATTTTTCCTCTCACACTACATTCTCCTTTCACACACACTCACATTCTCCTTTCGCACACATACATTTTTCCTCTTGTGCTCACATATTTTAACGCGCACATTCTAACGTTTTTCTCTTATATTCATATATTTTTACGCACACATTTATACATTTTGCTCTTATGTAAACGTATTCAAAGTATACATTTAGTATTAAAAATTATAAATGTATGTAAGAAGAAAATATATGTATGTAAGAGAAGAATGTATGTATGTGTGAGAGAGTATAGTGAAAACGGAAGGTGTATGATGGAAACGGAAGGCAGGTCATGCAGACGGCGCTTCCGTGTATCAAAGACGCCGTAAAATGCGGCGTTTTCTATAATATTAAAATCAGCAGCGCCTTTTCTACACAGTCCAGCCCCTCCAATGAACAGAAAGACCTGTGTAGTAGAATGTCGATCTGAATAACGTTTCCTGTTTTTAACTTTATTGCGAATCATGTTTAGACTTTCATTGTGTGATATTTTTCCATTGGGCACGTTTTGAGAGTGTGTACGTTCATGACTTGTACAGTTGTCAGCCTCGGTAGCGGAGTGGACCGCGTGCGCGTTTGTTAAAAACGTTTTGTATTTTGGGATGGTTATTTTGACGAGGCAGGCGAGGCCGCATTCACTTATCTCAGTTTTAGTTTGGGACTTATGCATAACAGCATTATGTAAGTGATTTTGTTTAAGTGTAAGTGAGTCCGAACCTCCCATTTGCCTCTTTTTCCCATCACACATTAGATCGTAAAGACATTTATTTAGCCCGCAGCTGTTACATGCATTAAGGCCTTACACCGGTTGGCTTGTTAATAAGCGTTTCTTGTCATTTAATCAGATGTCAGCATGAGGGTAGTGTTCCGACATTTAAAAACATGACCCAATAAAACAATTCAAAAGGAACGAAGAATATGGTCGGACCGCGAAGTCGAACTTCTGTCGTTAAAAGCGAGACTGTGCTGCTGCCGCGCACGCGGTCCACTCCGCTACCGAGGCTGACAACTTACAAACATGAACGTACACAGAGTCATGAACGTACACACTCTCAAAAACGTGCCCAATGAAAAAATATCACACAATGAAAGTGTAAACATGATTCGCAATAAAGTTAAAAACAGGAAACGTTATTCAGATCGACATTCTACTACACAGGTCTTTCTGTTCATTGGAGGGGCTGGACTGTGTAGAAAAGGCGCTGCTGATTTTAATATTATAGAAAACGCCGCATTTTACGACGTCTTTGATACACGGAAGCGCTGTCTGCATGACCTGCCTTCCGTTTCCATCATACACCTTCCGTTTTCACTATACTCTCTCACACATACATACATTCTTCTTTTACATACATATATTTTCTTCTTACATACATTTATAATTTTTAATACTAAATGTATACTTTGAATACGTTTACATAAGAGCAAAATGTATAAATGTGTGCGTAAAAATATATGAATATAAGAGAAAAACGTTAGAATGTGCGCGTTAAAATATTTGAGCACAAGAGGAAAAATGTATGTGTGTGGAAGGAGAATGTGAGTGTGAAAGGAGAAAAATGTATGTGTGCGAGAGGAAAAATTTGTGTGTGCGAAAGGAGAATGTAAGTGTGTGTGAAAGGAGAATGTATGTGTGTGAGAGGAAAAATGTACGTGTGTGAGAGGAAAAATGTACGTGTGTGAGAGGAAAAATGTACGTGTGTGAGAGGGAAAATGTACGTGTGTGAGAGGGAAAATGTACGTGTGTGAGAGGAAAAATGTACGTGTGTGAGAGGAAAAATGTACGTGTGTGAGAGGAAAAATGTACGTGTGTGAGAGGAAAAATGTATGTGTGCGAAAGGAGAATGTGAGTGTGTGAGAGGAAAAATGTACGTTTGTGAGAGGAAAAATGTATGTGTGTGAAAGGAGAATGTGAGTGTGTGAGAGGAAAATGTACGTGTGTGAGAGGAAAAATGTACGCGTGTGAGAGGGAAAATGTATGTCTGTGAAAGGAGAATGTGAGTGTGTGAAAGGAGAATGTGAGTGTGTGAGAGGGAAAATGTATGTGTGTGAAAGGAGAATGTGAGTGTGTGAGAGGGAAAATGTATGTGTGTGAAAGGAGAATGTGAGTGTGTGAAAGGAGAATGTGAGTGTGTGAGAGGGAAAATGTGAGTGTGTGAAAGGAGAATGTGAGTGTGTGAGAGGGAAAATGTATGTGTGTGAAAGGAGAATGTGAGTGTGTGAGAGGAGAATGTGAGTGTGTGAGAGTGCTAGAATGAATTTCGGCTTGTACGGCCCCTCATTGTTTTGTATATATTTACACATAGAAACACACCTTTTCTGATTTATTACAATTTGTATTATAATAGTTGAACTACATCATGGTTAAACTGCAGTTACTATAATGCAACTATGGTTAATTTGTGATTCCTGTGCTTTAATGCAAATTCTATAGCTAAACTATGCTTACTATAGTAAAAAATATCGATAATTTTCATAAGGGCTTTTATTGAGATATCAGCAGATCATGCAACGCATGTACTTTTCTGAAAATATGCACACAGGAATTGATAAGAGGAATTCAAATTTTAATCTCAAGTATCCGATTCCTATTCCTTTCGATTCCGATCCGATTCCTAGCCTTTCAATTCCGATTCCAAATTGGAATTGATTTTCGATTCCCAACCCTACCACCATGTAAATCATTTTGCAGTCCCTTAGGCCGCAAAGGAACAATGTAGTTCTTGAAAGAGCTTTGCTCTGAAGTGTCAAAGTCTTCGACCACCCTGGCCGTGCTACCGTGGTTCATAGAGTGATGAAGTCTTAAAGGAGACAAGCTACAAAGACCTTCTGTGCTGTTCCAACATCTTTGTAAAATCAGCCTTTGTTATGGGTTACAGAAAAAATGAGATTTTTGGAATTCTTACAAAAAAGTGAAACATTAAAATAGCCACAGCTAAAACACATCAGTGCAGAATTAGTGACGGATACTAATGCGCCAGTGGCACGACTCCTGTTGTCACAATGGTACACTGTTGTCATCGTCGGCACTTGTGGAACAGATGAGACGTTTAATAAACCATCTTTACCTCGCACCCACGTGATAGCTTCAAAAGCCAGTTTTCTGAAAGGCATCGCTGGCCTTGTAGAATGAATAGTAGGCTAGATCAGACATTTCTTATTACAGCAACAACAGTTTAAAATGTCTTTCTTGGTGCATTCTCGCTAGGGCTGGCGTCGTTAACTCGGTGCTCTGTAAGTTGGGAGTTATGATGAAAAAACATGTGAATTAATGCACCCATAACAAAGTAACAAATCAAATACTCTTTTGACCTTCTTTTCAGTTTCGTGATTCGCTCCAGTCCGGCGCTGCAGTGCGTGCAGGGGTGCAGGAATCTGCGCATGCATATTAAAAAAGCTCCTTCTCACGTATTTCAGAAGTCAGATTGTTTTGTAAAGCTGTTAATAGTTTTAATAGTTCAACTTTAGGCGAGCCGAGGCGAAACTTGCGTTGAAATGCACGATGATGCTCACAGCGTGAGCGCTTTGACGTGACGGGCCACAAACTCCGTTTTGGGAGACGCGTGTGGAGTCACCAGAGACTGCAAAGACAAGAGCGAGAATAAACAAACCTAAAGAAAGAGATTCGCAATACACTAAAAATATGAATCTAATAGAGAGTAAAGAGCGATGAAGACCTACAGTACAGACCCCATGAACACCAGTTTATAACATCAGTCTGTACTCTCATTGTTTGTGCATATTCAAACTTCATTTTTATACTTGTTGTCTATCTTCCTACTGTATACATATGATATAGCCAGAAGATAAATACATGATAAATCTCATTATCAGAACTTAATTTGATATCTTTAGTACATTTTCATAACTTGCCTACATTATAACTATGGTGAGCATTCAAATGAACTGTAATAAATAAATAAAGTCAATCTAAGAAAAATTAGGTATAAGATATAGAATTATAATGGGAGATTTTACCGTGAAAAATATTGTTACCATGAAATAAAATGACTCATTCCGTGAAATAGATTTATGGTCATTCTGCCCACCCCTAATTCTCACTAATAAAACCTTGATAACATTTCATCGTCATTTTGTTCAGTGCTTCAGGTTGAATCTTGAGTTTTTTAGTTATTCAAAATCAACAGTAACCTCTGCAAAAAGAGCCAATAGGGCTTTTCACACTTGAAATCGTTAAAGATCGGGTATCATGCTATGTCATACATTCTGACAGTGCTGGCTTCTCATGCTTAACACGGTCAACTTGTTAAAAAACGAGTTTGACGTATGACATAGTATTTCTGTGCTTGATACACTCCCCCAGCACGCCAACTTGTTTCGGAAAGTTTTTTATAAGTCTGGATCCCTGTTTCGTAACCAGTGTTGGGCAAGTTGGGCATGCACCGAAACGAAAATTCTTCGCCGAAGCCGAACATGATGTGAAACACTTGTCCGAAGGCCGAATAATACCGAACACCGAACATGCTTTTTTGCATTTCTTCTATTTATTAAGTTATTTTTTTCACTATTGCACAAACTGAATAGTCAAAATGTGCTTTTTATAATTTGTCTTGCTTCTCAATAAAATACAATACAACTTAATATAAAATTGAGCAAAACAAAGTAAATTCAAACAAAAAATTGAGCCCTCTCTCTTGATGAATAGCCTATATTAATTAGGCCTATAACTGACTGCTAAAAGAATGTAATGTAAGTTACTCTGTACCCCTACAACAAAACTGTTCATTAAAAACTGTCATTCCACATTAGGCCTATAAGCTAAAAATACAAATAAACTAAAACTGTTGGATTATTATAGGCTACATTGCAAAATTATTTGAGAAAAAAAAAACATCCAATGCAAGCAATTCTGACTGATGCTGACTGACAACCATTTCAGTTCACGTCTCTCCTCCAAACTCCGCCCACAAAAGCTGACTGTTCTCTCAGAAGGTGCACTCGTGGCCGGGATGCACAGAACATACTTTGACAAGTTGTTTAGTACAGGGAACTGTGTGCACACGAAGACTGTATGATGTCAAAGGATGTCACGAGCAGCGGGGCTACTGTCAGACAGCCCGCTTCCGTCTGAAGTAAAGTTACCGACCGGTAAAGACGCTTTCATTCGGAAATTTACTTCCATGCGACAAGTCTCGTGCTGTGTCTTTCTCTGACACTTTAAAATGCTCCACACACACACACGCACACGCACGCACGCACACACACACACACACACACACACACACACACACACACACACACACACACACACACACACACACACACACACACACACACACACACACACACACACACACACGCACTGCCAAAATGTTTGCGGCAGTAATAAAGCGCACGCGTGTCTCTGTCTCTCTCTCTGCGCTGGTTGCTGCTTGATCGTATCACGAGTCATGTTCGGTAAAATTTATTCTGTCATTTCACATATATGGCCAAACACCGAACTTGTGTTTTTTGCTATTTTCGGCCGAACATTTTCGGTGGCCGAACATTCGGTGCATCCCTAATTACTTTATTTCAAAAGTAATAAGTTACACTACTCATTACATTACTACCCCCACCCCTCAAAAACACAAAATAACCTGTTTAGCCTTCTCAAGACTAAACTTTATTGGGAAGTGCATACTCTACTCTGTTGTCTTTAATTATTTTAATACATTCTTTCTGCTTATTCCATACTAAAGCCTGTCATAAATAATAATAATAATTAAACTCTGTGATATTTTAACTTAAAACATTTTTTCATATGTTAACTAGTATTTCTAAACCGGCATACTCCATAATGTAAAAAGTCTCTCCTTAGTTTCTTATAACTTGTATATCTTAACTAGTGCTTCTGCATATTTCTATGATGATTTCTTCGTCATTTAACAAATATAACAGCATTAGAGCAGCAAAAACTAGTCTGACAAAACATAACATGTTGCTAATAGCAGCCTGGCACTCGACAGTAGAAGTTGATTCATTGCTCTCCGTGCCCGGTGACGTTACTTTCTCCAGAAGTTTAACCGCGCTGTACTGTTTTTGCGGGAGAGAGGGTTTTGTTTACCTCCACATGACAGACAACGCACAACAATGTTCTTGCCTTTGACAGAAATAAACTCAAAATAATGATTGTATTTCCAGCTACAGAACGCATACGTTTCTCTCTCCATGCTGAGTTTGTTTTCACTGGTAGTACCAAAGATTGTCTTGTGATAGGGAGATGTATGGGTCTGTACAATTGGAGCATAAAGGCTAACATCGATCACGAGAGGCACCTCAGCCAATCATATCCGGTGTCTAGTCTCCTTGCCTACGTTCCGCGCGGAGATAGCATTGGCCGTTACGAGTTTTTAGCTTAAGGTGGCAGGCTTTCCATGGAATGGCTTTGGTAGTACTTTCCGCGCAGGCGCGTTTCAGTTTGATGACGTCGCAGGTACGACCGGCAGGCATCCAGACTTTGAAAAAGCTATTTCGCTTTTTACAATTTAAATGATAAAACGATACAACGGCAACGATGTAATGCAGCTTTAACGTATAGTTACCTGGGCTTGGAACTATAATCTATTTACTATTTTAGGAATTATAATCGTTAAATTACTCCGTTACCAAAAAAGTAATCAAACTACAGTAACGCATTACTGCCCAACACTGTTCCTAACAGGGATCCTATTCCTTTTATTGGGCAATTCTCCCAGAAAAGCACGGCAAGGCGAAAGAAATAGCCCGCCCACGAGCCAACAAACGAGCGAGACCCGCTTACCATCAAGATTATCTGCGCTGCGTCAAGATGGGCTGCGCTGCCGGGTAACGGCATTTCAGTGATGGATGTTATATAAACGATAGATATAACGCTGGATTTGGAGATCGTTTGAAACTGTTAGATGGTGCGGTCCCAGTGCTAAAAGATGCCGGACATGCACGCGGTAAACTAAGTCATACGTCGAAGGGATTAATGTGACGATGTGTTGCTTGTTCGTGCTGTAGTTCCATCCCACTTTCCCTACTAGTCCCACCTCTAGCAGCTCGTGTTTTTCCAGAAATAATCGTACAGCTGTATCTCTCTTTTATAAATTTGATCAAACTAAATACTCTTCGAAGATACGACGTATGCAATATTTCTGTATAGGCACTCAAGCTTAATATGAGATTGGCAGAAACTGCCTGTGATACGTGATCTTCAACCCTGGGTTATTCTAAACCCCAGATAAACAGAATCTTGGGTTATCTGTTTCACGTTTCACACTGCTTATAATTTACCAGGGGTTAAGAGATAACCCTGGGTATTCATAACATGGCAATTCACACTGTACATCACTAAACCCTAAACTTAACATTCTTATTTGCATATTTGCGGTGTCAACAGTCATGATTGGATAAATGTAGTGTCAAACTGACTGAATAAAAATAGTGCGTAGTCACTTTAAATAACCGAATACCTAGTTGTTCCGCATCCGAGAAAAAATGACACCTTACAAATCCTTTTTGGCTGTTTTAAGCCTGCTAAGACGTTACTTACTCAAGTTTCTGTGACTGTGCAGTGTGCACAGCTTGTAAAATGAGGTAAGAGCTGTTCAGTTTTTGATTGGGTGTCCGTTGCAAATAGGGCTTTCACGATTATGAAATTTGGCTGACGATTAATTGTCTAATAAATCATTGCGATTATGACGATTAATTGTCTGTTTTAGAGCTTTGACTTTTAATTCTCATACATTTTCTACTCAGCTTTGAAACGACCATATTGTTCTGAATATAAAGACTATGTTCTTTTTCTTGGAAATACATAGGAAAAAATTGGGTCATCATACTTAAGGTTTAGGCTTTTACCTGTCAATAATACAACCGCCAAATACTTGTAAATTAAGTAAATTGATCAGGAGTGAATTGAAGCCACCATTAAAATGCTATCAGTCATAGAAAAGCTTATAGTCTGTTTTTTTCTCACTTGCAAGATTACAATAAAAGTTTACTTCTATGTTAATGAGATTTTGGAAGACTGGTTTTCACACTGAAATAATATTAAATTGTACTGCAGGTTATTTTTATGGTATATGCTTTAGTTTTTTTTTAAAGTGATTGTGTTGTGGTGGTACATTTTACAAGTATTACCATGCTTTAGTTACAATATATACAATAAAATATGCAATATGCAGATGCACTACAGCTCCCCCTAGTGTCTCCTATGGAGATGTGCAATAATTGCGATTATCTGAAACCATTGCGATGAAGTCAAACAATCGTGATGAGACCATTATTAATAATCGTGACAGCCCTAGTTGCAAAGCATCTGGTCGTATCCTTCTACCCCCGCTTCCTTTCACACTGCACACGTTTGGCACTGCAATGTAGGGTAAACCCTGCAAAAGCAGGGCTAACCCCGCTTCAAGTGTGAAACGTTTATTTACACAGGGTTAAAAGCGGGGTTTAGAATGAAGATAACCCAGGGTTAAGCGCAGTGTGAAAATCCCTAATGAGGACTAATGCTATTTCTTTCCAAGCAATCCAAGAGCAGCCTGGTCAGAATTGGCATCAAATCTGCTGTGAACACCAGGTTTGGCACTTTTGTAACTTTGGCAAACACAGTAGTTTTTAGGGTTAGCCCGTTACAGAATAGAAAAACTAATCCAACAGACCATTATCATGTCACGTCACCTTTAAGCTTGCCTTCAATTTTAATGACACATCTTGCACTTATTTACTCTTTGTACGGGCCAAATACAGGCCTGTTTAACAGAAAGACAACTTGACCTCAGCACTTTCTAATTTCATGAACAATCTTACCTGAAACCTAAAACCATAGAAAACCAACATTTGATTGGTTTGTTATACCAGGTTTGCTTTTACTTCTAAAATGTATTGACATTTTCTAAAGTGCATGAATTGACACCTGTATTGACTGTCTACTCTAGTTGTAGTGAGCAGTGTATTATTTATGAAATAAGTTCAGGAAAAAACAACTAGGAACGTTCCCAAAACAATTTTCAGGTCTCCCCTTTAAGCGAATGACAACTCAATCCACACATTCTACTCCTTAAATCCAATACAAAATCAGTTCTTTTAAACTACATTTTGACCTCATAAATCTGAACTGTTGTATGCTGATGTTTGATCAAAATGTAACTGAAGAGTGACTAGAGTTTCTAGAGTCCACCGTAAGGGTGCACCGCTTCAACTGAGAAAAACAGCCCAAACAGGGTCATCCCTAAAGCGGCATGGCAGCACCACAAGGTTTCTGCATAAACAAGCCACCAAAACGAGAGCACACAAAACTTCTTCATTCTTTACTACAACGTATTGATACTTTTAAGCTTTCACATCAACACCGGAACCCAAAACAACCCTTCCTGGGTGGACCCCGATTTCTAAAGATCTCAAAATCAACAATGAGCTTACCTTCCTAACATAGTTTCCAAAGACAGTATAGCTGAGAGTGATGTGTCTGTAATGTGTAGCACGAGTGAGTCTTTATCAAGAATACCAGTCTTTTTACATGGAACTCTGGAGGGACCTCTCCCACCTCTGACTTCCTGTGTACGGGTAATCAGACCCTCCCAGAACGCCTTGCAAACCATGACCACTAAATCAGAGGGTCTGGGGTGAACTGAAAGCAGGGGAGAAGAAAGGGTGTGCACGCATATAAACAAACACACTCACTCACTCACTCATGCTGACAGAATACTTCAGAACTTAAAAAACGAAAACATATTCTTAAACTGTTTGGTTTCAGAACACTCGACAGACAAAAATAGGTAATCTTCTGTAATATCTGGCACTTGTTGTCAGCGATAACTAAAAGCAGACTTCAAAAACCACAACCATTCGAAATATTTGCATCTCATCAATCCCACATTGGGCCTCATTCATGAAACACCAGCAGAACCTTTTTTTGTGTGTAATCGTTCGTAAAGTCATTTTGATGTAAATTTTCGGATTCATGAAAATGTTTTTTTTTATTTAGTTGGTAAGAAAGAAATGTACACCTGTTCCATACCACGTGTAAATAGTGCGTAAAACCGCACATAACATTCTTTACTCTTTTAGACAAACTGATGACACTGCATTTTGATGCACTATGTATCATAATGATATTTCATGAGTTCTTTTGCCCTGTCTTTTATCATTTTTACTTTGGGTAAAACGCAGAGCTCGTCACTGTCCTTTTTTACACAGCTGTCCAATCACAGTGGAGAAGAGGCAGGACAAACACTACATTGAGCAACCATCATACACAACAATGTAGAAGTTAATATTAATGGTTACTGCATTTTCATATTAAGTAATATTCTTTATAATAAGATACTAGTAACAAGTAGGCTAACTGTTGCGGATTTTCTAAATCACACCAACCAACGTATCTCCTGAATAATGCTTAGTGCCTCCAAAGTGTTCTCAGTCGACACCAGCTGGTCGTTTTCAGAAGAGCACCAGGTATTATTATTTTAGCTGGCTAAAAACGCTTTGGTGGACACAGTTTAATTGATGAATTTATTTGTAAGCATATAGCCTATTAGTCTCTTATGCATTTATGCAATATAATGTAGCCAAACCAGAGAATGAAGTCCAGAGGATTCCAGCATTCCTAATATGTAATTTGCGTTGCTGTAATTCATAGGCGGGGATTATGCTAATTGCGAATGAGCGTGCATGCAGGGCCTGTTTACGAGTGATTGGAATTCATTAACACGCACACATTTTACTATTAAATCTGACGTTTACGAAGTATTTGTGAATCTGTCTGTTTTATGCGCAAATTACTCTGAATTTACACATATATTTACGAATGTTTCGTGAATGAGGCCCATTGAGTACTAAAGTGTGTGTGCTGAATTACTGTAATATATCGCAAATCAAATCTTTGGCAGAGAATTCTCAAGCACTCAAGCTCTGGGCCCTGAGCTGCTCTGCAGCCAGTCTAATGTCTTCCAGGCCTCTGTAATCTAATTGAATGAAACACTGACTAGTAGGGGTGAAACGGTTCAAATGACTCACGGTTCGGTCTGTGTCACGGTTTTAGAGTCACGGTTTCGGTTCGGTTCGATTTGTGCTATGTTCAGGGAAAAGGGACTACAGACAAATAAAAATAAGAACAAATAATCAAGCTACAAGTAACAGCACTAAACACAGCAATAAAACAACAGAGCAAAGCAGAAAATTAAATAAGATACTGTATATATACCTTTTAAGGTAGAAATGGATTAAAGTAATCAAATAAAACATAACATTGCATATGTACAAATTAAATAAAGACGAATCATAATTGAAGTTACAGAAGCTATTGAGTCACAAGCAGTGAGTGATTTCCTTGACTTTTAACAGACAGCAGGAATATGCTGCTGTCGCTTTAAGAGGAATGAAACACATCCAGAACACTGATACTGTACACATGCATTGTTTTTCGTCCGTTTCGTCCGTTCACTTAGGACATAACCTATTATGTTTGTTAAGATACTTGACAAGATAGGCATGTTGACCTACTTCGTGTGTGAATTTGTCCGTTTAAGCGCTTCAAAGACAACTCAATATTTGCGCCATGTCTGAGACTTTCCTTATGCGCGCTTCGGATCTTCTCACAGCGCGCAAGTGAGTTTTCTTCTGCATCATCTTGCACTTAAATGTTTAAATTGGCAAGGCTTGAATGAGTTTAGTTTAAACAGCAACACGTGCTGTTCAGGTCTCACCTGCACTCGCGCGCTCACAACACCGGGTGATGAAAGCATAAATGACTGGTCATATTACAGCATACGTCAATTGAAATTTGTCTACGTTATTTTATTTGTTTTAGGTATTAAATGTGTATCCATCGACAAACATACATTAGCTGAACTTTGTCAGTCTGTTTTATGCATTATCATTTTTAACGAACCACATTATAAATGCGTCGTCAGATTTAAGACGAACCGCGGTCCAAGCGCGTTGGACCGTGTGCTGAACCGTTGGTGGAGAACCGTGCGGTTCAATTATTTACCGAGAACCGTTACACTCCTACTGACTAGGGCTGCACGATATATCGAAAAATTGTCATTATCTCGATAATAGTATATGCGATATCCATATCGCAGAGAGTTGCGATAAATTAAATTTGTTTCATGTGTCAATCATTTGTGTGTTGAATGCTTAGATTGTCCAAATTGGACCAATCAGAAGGGGCATTACAATCTTTATACCCACCAACTAGTAGGTGCTATTATACTATTGGCTAGATCGCGGGCCCAAAGGTGAACCTAGCGGCTCAAAGCAGAGAGCGGAAAATAAATATGGCAGGAATAGAGACGAGCGAGGAAAATGACAGCGACAAACTTGTGCCTAAAAAGAACGGTACGTTACGTCTGAAATATGGCAATAATTTGCAGGGCTCGACATTAACACTTGTCCGGGAGAAGTGAATGTTTTGTATTGGCAAGTGAGAGAGAATTTTACTTGCCCGACAGGACAAGTAACTTGATAAAAAGAACAGTGCGATATATATGTAGAATAATAAGAATATGTGAATTAGACAGAGCTGCGTGTTTGTCGTGGTTGTGCTTGTTTGTGTGTGACAATAATCAATGTTAATAGGGACTAATCAAGGTTGATAGGATACCATATAGGAAATCCATATAGGAAATCCAATATGGCGGGTACGTGTTGTCGTACTCTGGCAGGCGTAACGGCTCCATTTCTTTTACATCTAGCAGCCCGCCTGTATTGTTTTTATACACCCCTGTCAGTGCTTACTTTAAACCTTATTCGCGGAGTTAAACGCTACAACTATGGATACGTCGAATCTTCGCTTCGCAGTGTGTTTATCGTACTACTGCTTTTTTCTCTGGCTGCGCTTCCGGTACGAATTGTGACTAGAACTATCCACGAGGGCCAGTTGATTTCTTATAACTCAAGTCGTTTGGGTGCCCAGGGTAATTACTGCCAACATCCTGGTTTTGTTCAACATTCATCCTCTTTGGGAAGTTTTCGTCACAACTTGCTTGGATATTATGCAATTTACTCATCTGTATTGGATTTTGGTCACGCTGTGATACGCAAAAATCCTGCCAGACAGCAGGGTTCTGCTGCGCCTTCACGGAAAATTCATGGGCTTATATTTATTCTGCTACTGCTTTCCGGGGATGTCCAAATGAATCCGGGACCGGTTAGCCCCAGGACACAGGTGGACTCTGGAGCTGAGACTCATCTGGGATCGAGTGTAGCGGTGTTTTATGCGATGAATACTGGGGATTGTGCCTGCTCCTTTAACAGCGACGTCTGCTTAATTAACAACCTGCAAAATCCTACAGGGCCTGTTTCAACACTGCTCTGTGGACAGTCTACTAGATCTTCCGAGGCTACAGTGGCAGTTTCAAACGTCTCCATGTGCTGCAATCCTGTGGTGGACTCACGATCTGAACCTCTTTTGGGATCGAGCTCGACCGGGTTTCACGACGCGATGACTGCTTGGGTCCCTGCTAGGGATCAACTCGACTTATCAGCTAGCAATGTCGTTTCAACCAACAATGTGCAAAATCCTCAAGTGTATAACATCTCTACACTGCTCGGCGGAGATTCTACAAGATCTTCCGAGACAACAACTACTGCTATTGGCGTCCCCACGTGTCTAAACCCAGCGGTAAGAAAGCTGTTAATCACGCGAAGGTTCTTTGGGACCGCACTGTGAAACCCAGAGGACTTTTTGGAGGACATTTAAATATCTGAAGCATTGCTTCAAAAAGCGATCAGTTGTCTCATTTACTATCTAATTCTAATCTGGACTTCCTCTGCATATCTGAAACATGGTTGCATCAATATTCATCTCCAAGTGTATTTATGATGCCTGGTTACCAATGTTTCAGACGTGATCGACCTGTGGGGAAGGGAGGTGGAGTACTAATATATGTGAGAGATGGCATTATGTGTGAACGCCTTGTATTTAACTCTGTTAATAATTTGGAGCTCATAGGGCTGAAAATTATTTTGTCTCCACAAATGTCATTTATTATCATATGTGTCTATAGACCACCCTCTGCAAATGACATATTTTACAAACAACTCTCAGAAGTTCTAAAGGAATGTAACCATAACAAAGAAATCATTCTTATGGGTGACTTCAATGTGAACTGGGAGGATAAATCTAAAAAGAAAAAATTGAAAAACCTTGCAGACAAACATCTCTTACTCCAGGTAACTAAAGGGCCCACCAGAATTGCTAAATCCTCCAAAACGCAGCTAGACTTAATGTTTACCAACAAACCGGAACGGATAATTAAGAGTTATAACCTGATCACTGGGTTATCGGATCATAACCTAACACTGGTTGCTCGGAAATTGACCAATAACAGATTCAAAAATAATAAGGCAAACTCAAACAATGCCTTCAGTTGCATACCTAAGGGAAAGTTATCAGAGTTTAATGAGGAAATAATTAGTTTAAAGTGGGACGACATTTTATCTTCTACCAATATAGAGTATGGCTACAACACTTTCATCAAAAGGATAAACACCGTAAGGGATAAATTCACTGTAAAAATTCAGAAAAAAAATTGGCATAAAAATAATTTACCTTGGCTAAATTAAAACATATGGGAGCTGATGAAAAATAGAGATGCTGCTTTAAAGGCAGCTATGAAGTCAGGTAGAGATATTGATAGGCTTTGTTACAAAGGACTGCGGAATAAAGTTATTCGAGAATTGAGAGTAGCTAAATCTAAATATTACATTAACTTATTGAATGAAGCAAAAGGAAATACTAAATTAATCTGGAATAATATAAATAGTCTTATACATAAGGAGGGTAATTATCAACCAGACTTTAGGATTAAAGTGCAAGGTAACATAATTAGTAATGAGCTCTCCATTGCTACTAATTTTAATAATTATTTTATAAATTCTGTTAATAAATTGGGGGGAAAATTTGCAATAAAGGCCGAGGAAAGTATTTTGACGTGCAATACTGATAACCAATGTTTTAACTTAGCAATGACAGACGAAGCGCAGGTTACCAAAGTGATCAGCTTGCTAAGAAACTCTAATTGTAGAGATATTTATCAATTTAATACCAAATTTCTTAAAACTCATAACTGCATATTAGCTCCTGTTATCTCTCATCTAATCAATTTATCTTTTAAATATAGTATCTTTCCCACTGTATGGAAGCAATCTATCATTTCGCCTATTTTTAAATCTGGGGACAGTTCGGAGGTTAGCAATTATAGACCTATCAGCATTCTGCCAGTGGTATCCAAAGTTGTGGAAAAGATAGTTCTCGAACAACTTACATCTTATCTCAACTCAGCAAAAACTGGATTACACTGTATGCAATTTGGTTTTAGAGCTAATTATTCTACTGAAACTAGGGCTGTCACGATTATGAAATTTGATTGACGATTAATTGTCTAATAAATCATTGCGATTATGGCGATTAATTGTCTGTTTTAGGGCTTTGGCGATTATGCCGATTAATTGTCTGTTTTTGAGCTTTGACATTTAATTCTCATGCATTTTTGATTCAGCGATTGAAACGACCATATTGTTCTGAATACAAGACTTTCTTGGAAATACATCGGAAAAATTTGGGTCATCATATATTTAAGGTTTAGGCTTTTACCTGTCAATAATATAACTGCCAAATACTTGTAAATGAAGTAAATTGATCAGGGGTGAATTGAAGCCTCCATTAAAATACTATCAGTCATAGAAAAGCTTCTAGTCTGTTTTTTTCTCACTTGCAAGACTACAGTAAAATTTAACTTGTGTGGTAGTGAAATTTTGGTAGACTGGTTTTCACACTTAGATTTGCTTAAATAATATCAAATTGTACTGCAGGTAATTTGTATATGTTTTAGTTTTTTTTAAGTGATTGTGTTGTGGTGGTACATTTTTCAAGTATTACCATGCTTAAGTAACAATATATACACTAAAATATGCAATATGCAGATACACTACAGCTCCCCCTAGTGTCTTCTATAGAGATGTGCAATAATCGCGATGATCTGAAACCATCGATTATTTAATAATCGTGACAGCCCTAACTGAAACAGCTATTTTGCACTTAACAGAGCAAATAAAATTCAGGTTTGATAAAGGTGGGATAATTGGTGCTGTGTTTCTAGACTTGCATAAAGCCTTCGATACTGTAAATCACAAGGTCCTCATTTCTAAATTGTCTGAGTTTAACCTTTCATCAGCAGTTTTAACATGGATTTCATCATATTTATCAGATAGACAGCAATGTCTAAAAATTAAAGGATCTCGCTCTACTAATTTAAATTGCAAGATGGGTGTTCCCCAAGGAGCAATATTGGGACCCTTATTATTTAGCTTTATTTATTTAGTATATTAACGATCTCCCACAACGGTGTGAAGGGATGCAGGTGCAAATGTATGCTGACGACACTGTTATCTTCGCATACGCAAAAACAGCAGAGTTAGTAGCTGGAAAACTAAACGCTGTGATGGATAGGATTACACAGTGGTTAGAGCAGTCATGCCTTACCTTGAATACGGGTAAAACAAAAGCTATGTTTTTCTCTAAAACGAATGCTTGTTTTTCTGGTACAGATATTTTCATTAATGGTGAGAAGATTTAAGCTGTTACAGAGCTAAATTATTTAGGCTTGCTTCTGGATTCAAATCTTAACTACAAGAAACATGTTAAGAAACTGGTGAGAACCATAAAATATAATTTGTACAGTTTTAGGCAAATTAGACATTGTCTTCCAATGGGTGTAGCGAAAACCTTTATGCACGCTACAATTTATTCTCATCTATCATACTGTTTAACATGCTGGAGTCAAGCAGGAGAGACAGTCGTCAAACCACTACACTCTCTTTATAAACAGACTCTAAAATTTTTTAGATCAGAAGCCTACTCGCTATCACTTTTGTAGGATTTTAGAGAAACATAATTTATTAAGTTTTGACAATTTCAAACTTTTTTCAAATTTGTGTGTGTCAATCTCTGTTAGACACACTAGATCATCCTCTACTAGTGACTGTGTGATTCCATTTCGTCGCTCTGCTTTTGGACTATCCTAGTTCTCAGTGAAAGCTCTTACTAATTGGAAAATTTTACCTGAAGAAATCAGGGTGTGTACATCTATTGATTTGTTTAAAGTAAAATTTAAATCTTATTTAAAATTAACACAAATTTGTGACCATTGACCTTTTATTTTTTTATTTATTTTCCCCTTAATTTTTTTCCTTGCTCTGACGGGATGTGTATAAGTAACTATATTGTATTGTTCTAGTGTATTGTATATGTATATCTGTGTTATAATTTATGTTTACCTGCCAAGGGACTGCGGATGGAAATTAGCCTGTGGGCTAAATTCGGTACAATGCATGAAATGGAAACATTAATGTTATAATTGTACATGGTCCCTTTCAAATAAACCTAAATAAAATAAAAATAAATGTCGCACCGCACTGAGTCCATGCGGACGCGGAATCCTCTTATTTAAATGTCATCTGGTTGTTCTGCATGTCTGAGTGAATTATGTGCACAGTTTAACATACAACACGAGTGATAGTTGAGGATTTATCTGCGCTGCACTGTATGGGGACATGAACACATGAACTTCATCTCCACAGTTGCTCTGAGAGTTTATTTTACGAGCGTTTTAGTGTTTGAATGAAGCTATCTGCAAACAAGCGTCTTCCCAAAGACCTGTCAAAATAAAAGTCCCGTTAAATTGAACACTCAGACGAAAAATACTGTAGTGTACTATTGAAAATTGAAGTGCCCTTGTAGTAAATTGATAAACACTAGGGGTGAAACGGTTCAAATTACTCACGGTTCGGTCTGTGTCACGGTTTTAGAGTCACGGTTTCGGTTCGGTTCGATTTGTGCTATGTTCAGGGAAAAGGGACTACAGACAAATAAAAATAAGAACAAATAATCAAGCTACAAGTAACAGCACTAAACACAGCAATAAAACAACAGAGCAAAGCAGAAAATTAAATAAGATACTGTATATATACCTTTTAAGGTAGAAATGGATTAAAGTAATCAAATAAAACATAACATTGCATATGTACAAATTAAATAAAGACGAATCATAATTGAAGTTACAGAAGCTATTGAGTCACAAGCAGTGAGTGATTTCCTTGACTTTTAACAGACAGCAGGAATATGCTGCTGTCGCTTTAAGAGGAATGAAACACATCCAGAACACTGATACTGTACACATGCATTGTTTTTCGTCCGTTTCGTCCGTTCACTTAGGACATAACCTATTATGTTTGTTAAGATACTTGACAAGATAGGCATGTTGACCTACTTCGTGTGTGAATTTGTCCGTTTAAGCGCTTCAAAGACAACTCAATATTTGCGCCATGTCTGAGACTTTCCTTATGCGCGCTTCGGATCTTCTCACAGCGCGCAAGTGAGTTTTCTTCTGCATCATCTTGCACTTAAATGTTTAAATTGGCAAGGCTTGAATGAGTTTAGTTTAAACAGCAACACGTGCTGTTCAGGTCTCACCTGCACTCGCGCGCTCACAACACCGGGTGATGAAAGCATAAATGACTGGTCATATTACAGCATACGTCAATTGAAATTTGTCTACGTTATTTTATTTGTTTTAGGTATTAAATGTGTATCCATCGACAAACATACATTAGCTGAACTTTGTCAGTCTGTTTTATGCATTATCATTTTTAACGAACCACATTATAAATGCGTCGTCAGATTTAAGACGAACCGCGGTCCAAGCGCGTTGGACCGTGTGCTGAACCGTTGGTGGAGAACCGTGCGGTTCAATTATTTACCGAGAACCGTTACACTCCTAATAAACACTGTATACTATAGTAAAGTTCAAAAACAATATAGTAGGAATTTTTCTGCAGTTTACTATAGTATCCTACAGTAATTTATGTGGACAAATATACCACTATTGTTTAGTAAAAAAGGAAAAACACAGAATTTAGAAATATTAAAACAAATTTAGGTAATCTAAATATTATATGGCCCTAATTTATCCATCTGTATGTAACATTAATGTCTCTTGTTAGTTACATTAGAAGAATATATATTACCTGTTTATTTCAGTATGATAATTACATGTATATAAATAAAAAAAGTGCATTTCTCTAGGAAATGTTATATCGCAAGAAATATCGTTACCGCAATATTCAACAACAAAATCGCATATCGCATATTTTCTCAATACCGTGCAGCCCTAACACTGACCCACCGTATTAAGCAATCATATGGATTTTCACTCAGCTGCACAGAAACAGACTCGCTAAGTTTAATACTCCATCTACATAACTTATCACGAATGTAGCAAGAAAAAGAAAAAAAATTGGAAAGTGGGCAGGAAATGTTGCCCCAGGTACTTCCCAAAATTTCTGTAATTATCATAAATTATTTTGATTTATGCACACTTCGTCTGACTTCGGATATTCAGATGTAACAGATATCAGTTTCAACGTGTTCGGTATGATATGATGCATATCTAATTTCTGTTATGCCCCAGATACGTTTTGTATAATAAATGAAGGGGAGTGACTTTTTCTACAATTTACATTTATTAACTTGGCAGATGCTTTTATCCAAAGCGACTTACAAGTAGGAGAGCATATAACATTTTGTCAACAAGCTAAACAGTACCAATAGTACCGATAATTTACAAGGCCATGTTACTAGGAGGATTAAAGCTACAATACTCTCTTGGCTACAATAAAAGCTACAATACTCTCTTGGCAAAAGATAAATAAAATAATAAGAATTTAATTACATTTGTAAGTTCTTATTTTTGAGGAAAGTTCTGAGAACGTCAAAAAAAAGTAACTGATAGATAAACAAGTTAGTAAAAAAAAGTTTAACATACAGAAAGTACTACATTCACACTGTGACTATACAGTAAACATATCAATCGAATAATAACTGCAATTGTTATTTACTTCAGTTCCAAGATTGATATTATTGTTCTCTGTTTAGTGTTAGCATTACAATTTGTGCACAGCAATCCTGGGACATTACCAGACACAATTATTCTTTCTGCACAGACAGAAACACACGTGTTAAATCCAGGCAAGGATGCTCATGTTTACAGCACTGACGTTGCTGGGCAGCCGGGAGCCAGGTCACACGTGAGTAGCTCAAGAAATGTTTGTGTGAAAAGTGAGTCAGACTGTCCAACCTTGAACCATAATACCGCTTTCTCAACTACCATTTCTGAAAAGAGATTTTCAGACAGTCATGCCAAAGCTGTGTTTAGTTTCTATCAACACCTGACACAACTTGGCACTTTGCATTTGTTTTGCTTTTCCTAAACGGTTCTACAGAATGAGAAAATATTTTCTGGAGAAAAGTGAGCTACAACGTAAAATGAAGTCTGGACTGCTGTGCTCTGCTCTTCCTGTCCATGGATAAACTTCTCATGCTCTGCATGCTCTATGACCTACACTCTACATTGAAAACCTGAAGTACTGTAGTAGATCTTGAAGGAAATCTCTCTGTCAGGATGTCATGTGAGGGAACGGAGAAAGTAAAACAGATATCTAGGCTAGCATCCGAGTAGGGTTGGGCCTGCTGTACACCCTTGATTCAAATAACCTTGGGAACGATTCAGGCAGCTGTGCAGAACACCCATCCCCAATCATTTTATTTTTTATGAAGCCAAGCCCATAGCAAGGTCATCCAGAGAGCTAGCATGCTCTGAAACTACCTAAAACTTAGCATTGAAATCTGATATAATTACCCTAGGTACAAGTTAATGTGAAACTGACGTGTCACAGCATAATTTCCCAGACAGCTGAAAATGTTTGTTATTAATTGGTCAACAATAAACAAAATACTTGTGTAAAACACCATGACAGCAGTAACAAATCGTCGCCTTGGAATTGCGTTCTGAGTAGTTTTGAGATATTGAGCTTCAAAGGTTTTGGATTTCATAAAGCAAAAATGATATGAGGAACAACAAATCTCTTTCGTATGTGACAAAGACAGGGACCCTAAATGTATTCTAAATGTACAATATTAACATTTTCTGAAATTTGTAAACAGGGCTTTTTGGAACAGGTCAAATGCAGATAGAACATTCTGATTCTGAAAAATCACTTTCAGCTTACAATTATAAGGTTGTATCTGCAAAACATATATATGTATATATATATATATTACATTTTCAATCAAATCAGTGTATAATAATGTGTAAAAAAAGTTACATTTACATGGGTTTTATGACAATTACAGTATTTTATATTTTAGATGCTTTTTTCTTGTTCAAGTTAAGCCTAAAATGCTGTGCTAATTGTTGTATCTAAATGTTTTATCCACAGAAGGTGGGACAGGTAAAATTATTTTCGAGTGAATGATGAGTATGTGTAATGTTAATTGTTGTAATTAAGACTGTTGACATTGTTGACTATTTGGCTTTTAGGGCTTAATATTGTAACATTTCAGGCATTAATCGCATTATGAGAGTGTATGTAAACATAGGAATTAGGACGCTAGCACTCCTGGCTAGTGTTGTATCTATAAATATAGAAAAATGATCTCCTCAACAAAACCTAAAACAAAACAAAAAAATATTGTAGTTTGAGCTGATCTCCTTGACAAGAGTATCAATAAAAGTCAACCTTGATGTTTCTTTTAAGCGTTGTTTTGGTTTAAATGTTTCCTCACATATTTCCCACTGTCACCGAGGAGCCCGGCCACATGACAAAGAAAGCTGATCCTGATTGGCTCGCAGATTGAACCTTATAGAACCAAATTATAATTGGATTTTGTAGATAGAACCTTTTTTTTCCTTGAAAAAGTCCCAAAAATGCACACATTAAAAAAACAAACATGGCATAATGTAAATAAGTTGTCAGAATAAGAATATTTGACCAAAATGTCAGATAGAACCTTATAATTCTAAGGCGATGAAATATTCAGATAATGTAAATGTATTTTGTTTCTGAAGAAACAATGTCACACCAGCAGATACATTTTCTCTCTCGTGTTGTTTAGGACATAATGACTAATGGTGGCTATACCAGAACAGTTAGTAGTAACAAGTTACACAGATACTATTTACTAAAATATGGTTGTTATTAAACCAATTTCGTGACTTTGACGTGACTTCTCTAATAAATGTTAAAGCATCATGAAACAGTAAACAATATTTGTTTAGATGTCAACAGAGTTAGTTGTGTTGCACATCATAGAAAACAATGTTAGCAACTGTTAGTTATAAACAGTAGGGAAAACTAGTTAATTTTGAGTATTTTTGTGCTATTTTTGCCTTCTGGGTTTAAAATCCTCATCTGTGACGTGGCGATGTACGATAGTACATCAAAGAAGCGTTTCTAATAATTATTCATGACCCTTCAGAGAGAGGCATTCATGGCACATTGCAAAAATACACATTACAATAATTATACATAAAAGTATATTTTTATGTGAAATACACTACATACTGAAAATCTGAAACGGTTCCAATACGCATGTCCCACGTATCGATACCAGCTGCGCTTTCTCGCTCTCTCTTTTTTTCCAACGATAAGTTGACACACACTGCACGTGAACGCAGTCACAACACAGCCCCGCCTCCTCTCAGAGACTTGACTCGTTTGCGGCAGTAATGTTAAAAATGATGGCCAGTGCAGAGTCTCAGTAATTAGGGATGCACGATATTATCGGCACGCCAATATTATCGGCAGATAATGGCTTATAAATTAATTATTGGCATCGGCCCGATAAAGAAAATAACGCCGATATGCCTCGCCGATAGGAAGCTGTATTTAAATCATGCTTGTAAAAGCAGCACATTCTTACATTAACTGAGTGCGCAAAGAAATCCATCTCTGCGCCTGTCAGCCGCGCACTGCCTATTTATTGATTTTATTGATTAACGTTTTTAACTAAAACACAAAGTAAAAATAAAGTTGAATCCTGCCCATCGTCCATCGGGAGTAGACTTTGAACTTGAGCTGAAGCGTGCATAATATGCAACGCACCGCCCTGTGACTTTCGTCTCTGCACACTGCCGTTTTGTAGTCTCCATTTCAAAGACACCTATGCTCTTGTTGCTTCTTTAATTAATATTCACCAAATTCATTTTCCAAATGTTTTAAAATATTTTGTTTATCATAATTTTAAAATGTGAAAAGCAGGGCTCGACATTAACGCTTGTCTGGGACAAGTTAATGTTTTGTATGGGCAAGTGAGAGATAACTTTACTTGCCCGACTGGACAAGTAACTTGAAAAAAAATAACAACAGTGCGACATATATGTAGAATAATAAGAATATTATGTGCATTAGACAGAGCTGTGTGTTTGTGTGTATTGCGTTTGTCGTGGTGGTGCTTGTTGTGTGTGACAATAATCAATGGCGCATCGCACCATTGTAACTGCAAGAGTCCATGTAACTACATGCGGACGCGGTGTCCTGTTATTTAAATGTCATCTGGCTGTTCTGCGTGTCTGAGTGAATTACGTGCACAGTTTAACATACAACACGAGTGATGGTCGAGGATTTATCTGCGTCTGCACTGTATGAGGATATGAACACAAACTTCATCTCCAGTCAGAGTTGCTCTGTGAGTTTATTTTACGAGCGTTTTACTGTTTGACTGAAGCTATCTGCAAACAAGCGTCTTCCCGAAGACCCGTCAAAATAAAAGTCCCGTTAAATTGAACACTGAGACAAAAAATATTTTTATTTGCTTTTGAAAATTGTAGTGCCCTTGTAGTGAATTGATAAACACTGTATACTATAGTAAAGTTCAAAAACACTATAGTATCTAAGAATTTTACTGCAGTTTACTATAGTATACTACAGTAATTAATGTGAACAAATATACCACTGTTGTATAGTTAAAAAGGAAAAATACACAACTAAGAAATATTCAAACAAATTTAGGTAATCTAAAAATGATACGGCCCTAATTTATTCATCTGTATGTAACATTAATGTCTTTTGTCAGTTACCTGTCTATTCATGATGAACTGCACTTGCATATTTTTTTTTAATCATGACAACAGACGATTTATACTCCTACAGTTTGGCCTGTGCTACCAAACTTTAAACCTTTCTAGCACCAGTGCTATGTGCAAAAAAAGTTAACCTACAGCCTTAACACTAATAATAATTACTGCTTGCCTTTGTTTTATAGCAGTCACAGAGAGTAGGCCTATAACCAAATTCAGGCGGCCAAAGTGGACACTAGTTCAAATGCTTAGAAGCAAACTTTACCAATCTAGATCCGGAACAATTATATTGAGAATTCAAATGAAATATAATTTTTTTATCGTTGGACAAGTAATTTTTGTACTCAGACAAGTGAATGACAAGTTTACTTGTCCGAAGGACAACCACATGACAATGCTTAATGTCAAGCCCTGTGAAAAGGCACAGTCACTGAAGTGACCGGGCTATGCCCCCTTGTTTTTTTCCACAGGCTCAGTGCTGGTGCTTATTTTTTTTCCATGCAGCTTATAATTGCGACTAAAGCACCTTGGTTGAAAAAACACTGTCCAGCGCCTTGCGCTTTTAGCTGCGTAAAAACGCCCGGTGGATAGACAGCATATATCGGTATCGGCATCGGCTTAATCGAGGTGGAAATTATCGGCATATCGGATATCGGCAAAAATCCAATATCGTGCATCACTAGGGATGTAACGATTCACCGTGAGCCGGTTGAAAATCGATTATAATGTGTGACGATTCAAATCGGTTGAGGTGTGAACTGAATCGGGCCGCCATGTTCACTGCAAACCTAAACTTTGACATGCTGATATTTTTTAAATGCAAAAAATCCAAGAAAAACACAGACAGTATTAGTTTGTTTATATTAAAGAGACTTTTTCTATTATTAATTTGTTATAAAATTGCAGTTTAGTTTTGTTATTTGAAATAAAACATAATTTTATTATACAAAGAAACGTGAAGCATTTAAGAAATAATGCAAGGGAAGTTGTTCATTTCTAATTTGTTTCAACTCATTTTGTAAAAATAAATCGTGAGTAAATCGTGAATAAATCGCATCGTGAGATCAGAATCGTGAATCGCATCGCATCGTCAGCTGAGTGAATCGTTACATCCCTATGCATCACTATCAGTAACACATCTGGTGCTTGGTGAACGCTAGCTTATACGCTTCCCATGTTTACCATAGCACTCTTTGTGTGTGTGCTGATCAATAATTTGTGACCCTGGACAACAAAACCAGTCTTATGGGTCAATTTTTCAAAATTGAGATTTTTACATAATCTGAAAGCTGAATAAATAAACTTTCTATAGATATGAGTTGTTAAAATGGGACAATATCTGGCTGAGATACAACCGTTTAAAACTCAGGAATCTGAGAGCGCAAAAAAATCAAAATATTGAGAAAATTGCCTTTGAAGTTGTTAATCAGGGGCACTGTGGCAGACCATCCACTCACAAAAATAAAGTTTTTATATATTTAAGGTAGGAAATTTACAAAATATCTTCATGGAACATGATCTTTACTTAATATCCTAATGATTTTTGGCATAAAAGAAAAATCAATAATTTTGACCCACACAATGTATTTTTGTCTTTTACTAAAAATGTTCCCGTGCTACTTAAGACTGGTTTTGTGATCCAGGGTCACATTTCATCCACTCGTTTCATTCACCCTGGGTAAACATTGTTTATGTTAGAAAGATGGCCAGTACAGAGTCTCCACAAAAGTTCTCATGTTTATTGCACGGATTTCTGTCTTTATGTGCGCTCATCAATGATTTCATCCACTCGTCTCATTCGCTTCAGTTAAGTTGATGTTTGAGAGTGCTTTCAAACCTGACTCATTTAGTATGGTTGAATCTAACTAGAGTTTGTTTTTCTTCTTGGTGCGGTTCGTTTAGGCAGGTGTGAATGCAGCAATCGCACTCGAGTGCGCACCAAAAGCGGACCAAATAAGCGTACCGAGACCTCCTTGAAGAGGTGGTCTTAGTACGCTTTCAAACGAACCCTGGAGCGGTTTGTTTGTGGTGAGAATGTGATCCGACTTCGAACAGACCCAAATGCAAAAAGTACTGCACTTTTTTGGACTAAACCAGCTGCCGTAGAATGATGACAAGTGGTTGTTGACAGTTTGCACTAGCATGGCAGCTCGCGGACAAACTTGGAGATGTGAGGTGGTGTGGAGCCTCAGGGAAAGGGGGTTTAATAGATTTGTGGAACAAAGCCGGGTTAATATGGGATTCCTTTTGTGCCAATAAAAATGAACGCAAACTTTTAAAAAACGAACAAAATTATACAATGAGAAAGAAAAAAAACACTTTGATAATGAAAACAATAAACTCAATTGCAAGAATGTGACTTGATTTTCAAATAAACTGCTATTTTTCTTAACAATTTTCTAAGTTTCGTTTTTGCAAATAATAGTTTTGAATTCGCTGCTGGACTTTTCATTTGCACTTTCCGAGTTTTCGTTTACGCTTCTCAATATTTCGTTCGCCTTTCTGGCACAAATCTCACGAGTAGGCAGGATTTATGGCCGCTTTACGCTGATTGGCTAGTGAGTTTTTGATTGATAGCTCCCTGACAAGGAAGTCGATACTGAAGACAGTACAGTGCAACGAATCTTAGAGAACGATCTGCATGCTGTTATCTTTATTGTTTGTACTTAAAACTACTTTCTTATTTAGTTAGTATATTAGTAATTGGTATTTGAAGTAGGTAAGTCATGCGTGGTGTGGATCCAAGCGTCCTCCTCATCCTCACGTAAATGAATGTAATTCAGATAATAAAGAAAATCACTAAAGTTTTATTCCTGTACAGTAGCAATTATGTCTTTACTAAGCGCATTCATTGTAGGGCTGCAACTAACGATTATTTTAATTGTCGACTAATCTAGTGATTATTTTTTCGATTAGTCGACTAATCTAACGATTATTATTTTATTAATCTAATAAAGATTTTTTGGATTACTTTATTAATCCTTTGGCAAACTTTGCAAATAAACAATAAGTGCTAGTATTTTCTTACATTATAAAGCAAATCATACTTTTTACTTCACTACATCTTATAAATAAATATTGTTGTTTTAACATTTTAATCCGTGTTTACATTAAAATCACTATC
The DNA here is from genome assembly GCF_024868665.1 of Triplophysa rosa. Classification (NCBI taxonomy): domain Eukaryota; kingdom Metazoa; phylum Chordata; class Actinopteri; order Cypriniformes; family Nemacheilidae; genus Triplophysa; species Triplophysa rosa. The sequence goes on along the minus strand of NC_079893.1, from coordinate 20,206,335 downwards.
TTCTTTTAATTAGTTTTAATTTTAAAAGTAAAAAAGACAGATTTTTGATGTACTTAAGTACTGTATTAAAGGTGAAAACATAAAATAAACTTAGCTCTGTATACTGTGGTAGGCTATATGAGACCATTTTAATCCGTGTTTACATTAAAATCACTATCTTCTTTTAATTAAGTAGTTTTAATTTTAAAAGTAAAAAAGACCGATTTTTTATGTACTTAAGTACTGTATTAAAGGTGAAAAAAATAAACTTAGCTCTGAGTCTGTATACTGTGGTAGGCTATATGAGACTGGTTTTTTTATTGCACTTATGCTTTTTGTTGTCCTTGTTATTCCAATTGCCTCCATTGTTTCCCTCATCTGTAGGTCGCTTTGTATAAAAGCGTCTGCTAAATGAATAAATGTAAATGTAAAAACATTAAAAAATGTGTATATGAAATACTAGAGCATGATATATGCTCTGCATTTTTTCCTCCCTGTAACATCCAACTCTATATCTATATCCAATCGGTATTTTCAGTCTCATAATGTAATTGAGTAAAAGTAAAAATACTACTATCTGTCTCTATTTATTGTACAAAACTATCACTGTATAAAAGACTCTAATTCAGAGTGGCGTTAAAGCGAGCCCACGCACCCTGAACCCAGAATGATGCGCTTAATGCATTCGCTTCATATTTACAGTTATGCGCATCCCGGACGCACAATGATGCGCTTAAAGCACCTACTCCTTCTGAAGTCCCGGGGATAATTTTGCTCCCCAAAGTAAATAATAGTTAGAACACAACGAGAAGAGATGATATGTTACATGTTTAACACATAGTGCGTTGCATCAATCCAACAGTTTACAGTTAAATCAGAGGTTTAAAAAGAGTTATTTCGTATGAAGACGCAAAATATTCAGACCGCTTCCAGCGCTTCTAATAAGCTAAGCTACACTCAGCTAGTAAGGTTAACTCACAGTCTCTAGCAAAATACATTTTAAACAAAACCATAGACTATCATCTTGTCATTTTGAAGAATAATGAAAACATTGGAACATCTTGGAAAGAGTAGCGTCCTGACCGTCACCGTACACACGCATGCTGACTGGAAATTGACAGACAGCACCAGCGGAGGTCAGAGTTTCTTAATTATGTTATATTGGTTTATTCATCGTATGACATAAAAAGTGCATTGGTGGTTTCATGATAGTTAGTCCTTTTTGAAGCTTAAGAGTAATTTAAGCAGGGTCACAATCTGCAAAGGTTCACATACACTAACTTACACTAGTACAATAGCGTTAATGTAAATCATCCATGTAAAGCGTAGTGTTAAAATAAAGTAATTTATTATGAAAGTCTATGTAACCGGTCCTACTTTCCCCGCTCCACGCGGGCCTCGAACCGGCGACGGTCCGGATGGGAGACGGGCCCTCTTACGAGGAGGCTAAAGACCGCAGTCTCTAGCATCTGTCGCTAGAGCGTCTCTGTTGGTCGGGGAGTGAGGTTTACACACTGCACAGCTCTTCACTAGCTGGCCTCCGTTACATCTACATCTACGTTCCCCCTCCGTCCGTTTGTGATTGCGTGTCCATGCTGTGATGATCCCATTCCGTGGGTAACGTTAGGGGGAATTCCTCCGTCCATTCACTACCTAACTGCATCCGAGGCTCTCGATCGCTGTTTGTCGAGTGTATTATACTTTCTCTTGTTCTGCTGATTCACTTACACACGCCCGGGAACAGAAACTGCTATTACAGCAGATAAACGTAAATAATCCGACGCGTCCTTGCAGCCCTAATCAAAATAGCTAGCAGTTTAGAAAATAACACAAGTTGCAACAGTCATAAGGCACAGTTCCTGCTCAGAATAACCCACCTAACATAAATAGCTTTTTGTAACAAAGCTTGGCACCATCGTTCTTTTTTTGGAGAGTTGTTAGGGCTTTCACACACGGTGGATATACTTGCTGGAAAGGACACAAATGATAAGATGCCTGAGACATGACTCAGCCAGGACATGAAATAAGACATTTCTCTCACCTTGAGCCTGAAGTTGTGGCGTACTCTCCACTGCAGATCTTCGCCCACTGCTCCGAAGCGAGACGTACACAAGATAAAAACAAGGAGAGTCCTGCAACACTTCAGCTCTAAAATTCACTCCTGACAAAACATGGTCTCACTTCCAGCTTTGTGTATCAGCAGATACTTTGTAAACTGTTTCTCTGGAAAGCAGGTTTAACTATCGTCCACAAGTCCCTATGAAAGATTCCGACTGGGGCTGTCCTTGGATCTCATGCCGAATAGTTGACCTAGGCGTTTATCTCTTATTCCACACTGCTCCCTCTCCAAATGACAGCTAATGTGACAGATATAAGGACATGAAGAGAAGCATGTTTTCAAGCCGAGGTCATTCCATATAAATCATTAGGGGAGAGAGAGAGATCAATAGCCCTTAAAAGACATCCCAGGGGAACAGCCTGGTTTCATTTCCTCTATATAGTTGGTTCAGTTTCTTTATCTCTCCCTCCGCTAGAGAGTAATGTAAGCTGAGAGCCCACAGATGCACAGATGCAGCGACAGGCACCTAAAAAATCTGCACTGAAATGGGATTCAGGACTGAGTAAAGCATTAACCGAGAAGTGAACTAGAGTGTGGAACAGAAAAAGAAAAAAAATAGAAATTAGTGAGAGAAGGAAAGAGGGGCTTAATCATTTACAGTTCACCATCACACTCGGCTATGGGCCAACAGATGAGCAACTGGTCTCAACTGGGCAAAAACACACAGATACAAAGTGGAAGTTTCCACTTCGTTGGCAATTTTCATTTTCCTGGTCATCTGTTCCCAACACACACTTTGAGAAAAAGACATCCTGTTTTTCCTCCATTGTCACTCATTTGCTGGCTGGTCACGTCTAAGTTTAGACGTTTAATATTGGTAAGGGGATGCCTTCAAAAAATCTCTAAACTTTTTGTACTTGGAAAAAAAATCATTATCTACTAACCCTCACATCATTCCAAACCTGTATGACTGATGTATGTCTTGTTTGCAAGATATTTTCAAGCATGAGAACATTGGCTCCCACTGACTGCCATTGATTGTATGGATACAAAACCACTGGAACATTTCTAAAAAATAATCTATTCTGATATAGAGAATAAAGTCATGCAAGCTTTAGGGTGAATAAAAGATGACTGAGAATTATTACTTTTAAGTGAACTATTCCTTGTCAGATGTCAGAACTAGAGCAAGACAGACACTCCACGAGACATGACAAACTGAGATTTAATTAGGGATGTCAACATTTTTTTTTTCAAACAATGAATGTTTACCTAAACACTTACTGTAATATTACAGCTACACACCTGAAAATAATCAAGTACTGTTCACCTATTTTATTAAGTTATTACCTAATAACTTCTATGTTCTATTATGTCCTGGGCCTTGATATACATCATATTACATTCACAATACATCACCTTTGTTAACTGCCTTTTTGGTTTTATCAAACAGTAACCACAAAATAAGGACAACATAAGGCTTATTAAAATGCTCAATTTCAAAACTTCATACAATCAACTAGGGCTGTCAAACGATTAATTGTGATTAATAGCGGCGAGAATAAAAGTTTGTGTTAACATAATATATGTCTGTGTATTGTCCATATAAATGTTGTATTATCAACACAAAAACACAATATATACATAAATATATATACTGTATAAATGTGTTAGGGATGCACCGAAATGAAAATTCTTGGCCGAAGCCGAATAAAAATGAAACACTTGGCCGAAGGACGAAAACCGAACATGTTTTTTTGCATTGCTTCTATTTATTTAGCCCTTTTTTCACTATTGCATAAACTGAATGGTCAAAATGTGGTCTTTATAATTTGTCTTGCTTTTCAATAAAATACAACATAACTTAAAATAAAATTGAGCAAAACAAAATCAATTAAAACAAAAATTTTTTAGCCCTCTCCCTTCATGAATAGGCTATATTAGGCCTATAACTGAGTGCTAAAAGAATGTAATGTAAGTTACTCTGTACCCCTACAACAAAACGGTTAATTAAAAAGTGTTCAACCTATAAGGTAAAAATACGAATAAACGAAAACTGTTGGATTATTATAGGCTACATTGCAAAATGGTTTAAAGAAAAAAAACATCCAATGCAAGCAATTCTGACTGATGCTGACTGACAACCATATCAGTTCACGACTCTTCTCCAAACTCCGCCCACAAAAGCTGGATGTGTATATATATAAATATATATATATACTGTATATATATATAGATGCATTTATTATATTTACAAATAACAAATTATATATAAACATTTATTAATTTGTATATTTTAATTAAATATGAATGTATGTGTTTATAAATGCAACATTTATATGCACAATACACAGACATATATTATGTAAAAGCAAACTTTTATTCTGGATGCGTTTAATTACGATTAATCGTTTGACAGCCCTACAATCAACCAAAAGTCCAGGTTTAAAAATGTTTCCGATTCTCAATGCAAAGCTAGCACCTTCAACATCCTAACATGCAAAATACATGTTAAATATTAACATATACTGTTAAAAATCATCCAGTTCTACATAGAAAACACCCCTCTACACCTACACCTCAGTCACCTAACACTGAAAGCTATTCTGAAAAACCAAACAGAGAGACTCGGAAGGAGCCAGATAAACGCAGATTATTTGATTTGCATCTTTCCCTGCAGTACTGCAGTCCAGAGCTAATGTGATTTGACCATTGCTATATTGGCTAATGGCAGGAGAGATTCCCTTCTCCATTAACTAGGCTCTAATATGGCTAACCTCAGGAAGCTTGTGAGTTACATAAGAGCAATTTGAAAAAATACAATTCCAACCTCTTCCGATCTCATCCACTTCTGGTCACGAGACTACTAAAGGCAGTAAACATGTTGAGGTGCGCGCTAATTTACGCGCAAAACCACAAACGCTAATAAATGTACTGCAGAACAAGAAAGAGATGCACAAAACATCCCACACTAAACACGTGGCATAAAGAGTCAGAAAATAAGTGATAGCATAAACCAACATTTTTGCCCTGCCTTGCATTTACCTGTTGAGGTTGGTTGCTGGTAGTCCCAAGCTTTCTCCAAATTTATCTTGCCGTTGCGATGCTGAATCGATGGAAGTTCTGTCTCACTCTTGCTCTACAGCTAGTCTGCAATTCCCTACTCCAATAACCCCTGACCTACAGGAAGTAGACACAATAGACTGAAAATAACAAGAGGCCACCTCCTCCCCCTCTCTTCATTTTCCTCACTCCACCTTCCCTTAGACGACAACAACACCTCTTTTCTACGTCGTGTTACAGGACCAAAACAATACACCTATTGAAAATAATGTTTAGAGTTTCTATAGGCTCAGAAAACTTCTATGTGTCATTTAAGTTATGGGATTTCTTAGCACTTTGACTATGCCCATGAACCTTTTGCACTCGGTTCAACTCCTTGGCCCAAACCAGAGTTCAGTTCCATCTACCTCCACCTGCCCCCACAGATATTACTGATGTACCAAAGTAACTTTTCACATGAAAAACACTTGAATCTGTCTGCCACAGATGTTTTGCAGGACACAAAAAGAGAGTTGCTCTCTGAAGGCTATCTATTCGAAGAGAAACAGCAAAAATAAAAAGCACTATTCTCTATTAAGTCTGAATGGAACCATGCAAAGACGTAAACAATCATTGTGAACAGCAGTTCGCTTTTCAGACTGCTTTCATACCTATTGCCAACTGTATTGCAGCTCCCATGAACCAGACATCGAAAGACCTTTTTCAAGCAAACTTGGTTGCCTCTTGCCATAACACAATGTCATCCCATTTACACAGCATTATCCAATCACAAGTCAGTGCTACCCACAGCAAATCATATTTAGCGCCAGGCTAGAATTTATTTGGGCCAAATCTAAGTGTCCCTATATGCCTAAAGAAGCGAGAGGAACAGGAAACAGAGCTACGGTGTAGTGGCGATAAGGCAAAAGAGGCCGCATCCCAGAGCATCCTTCACACGCTTCTCTTGCACTGATTAGATAAGTCCCAAACAATACCAGCTTTGATGTTTGTCACTCAGTTATTTATGACCGCCATATAACTCACCAGCATAGGAAAAGTTCTTAAGCGGTGATTCCATGCATGGTATGCTGTCATGCACTTTGACTTGGTAACGGAGTATTTGTGTCTGCAGGATCACAGAACTGCAGAAGTGGATCTGGAGTAGGGATGTGGCGGTGATGAAATTTTCCCACCGGTTAATAGACGTGTAAAAACACTGGTAGTACCGGTGACACCGGGGGTTTGCTGTGGGGTGGTCGAAAAACGTGTAAAAACACTGGTAGTACCGGTGACACTGGGGGTTTGCTGTGGGGTGGTCTAAGATGCAGCCGTGCGCATTACGCATTTTACTTTCAGATTTGAATTAGCGGCACTTCGGAAACAGCAACTGCTTAAATTAATGGAGAGTTCAATGTCTTAAAGGACTGATCGGATGAGCACTTTCAACAAGTTGGTATGATTTATTAGGGTCTTCATGAAATGTCTGGAACATATTTTGCTTAAAAACACTGAATGGCTGTGTAAACAAAACCCTTTTGCCTCGTCAAAAACAGCTATGCTCACAGCAACCCGTTTTGGGCATGTCTCTTTAAATGATAATGAGTTACAGTGCACTCCACCCCCCTTCCGTCTGGCATGTCAACACAACACACGTGTAGTACTGCCATGGCAATGGTTTAGCTAAATTATGTTTCCTGAACTCCTCTGCGGTTAGTTTCAAACATCTCAAATCATTCGTCTGGAGACTAAAAAATCCGTCACAGCAAACAGCGCATCCTAATGCGCTCACGTTGTGCATGTATGCTTGCCTAAAATGGATTTTAGCGCTTTTCGTTGACAAGTTATAACGTTACACACACAACGTGAAAGCACAACTAGTATGCTGCGACAGATTTTTCAGCCTAAGGACGAATGATTTGAGACGTTTAAAACGAAACTAACCGCAGTGTTCGCCCCTGTTCAAAACTGTGCAAAACAAACAGCTGCTGCTGAACATATTAACGCACATAATGTATTAACATACATACAGCTAAACTCCAAGTGCTCATTTGCCAGATAACATATATATAGAGTAAGTTTAACACTGGCTTTGAATGTTCTATTTAGCCTGTGATTGACTTAGCTCCCTTCGCTATCATATGCTAACGTTATTCTCCTATATATACGGTACATGCACGTCAATTCAGACTGTTGATAAATATTACTTACATCGACAGCTTTGTCTTGTTCAGTTGGTCTCGATCCCTCTTGAGGAACAACTTTTTTTAATCCTGCTTGTACTGTCCCAGGTTGATAAAGCACTCCGGCTTGAAGTGATTCGTGCAAACAATCAGGTTTTTACTTATGGTTTATGAGGGATTTTCACTAAAAAAATAAAATAAATCCACTCCTGTCTCTTCCGACGTTAGGACTCTGTACTGCGACTACATTGCATGTTGTCCACGAACTTTAGCCATGGCGTCACGTACACCGTTGTCGCTTGTGAAAACAACAATGGTGGCAGCGCCGTGGGTGGAATTGTGTAGATTAAGGGGCGGTAATATTATAATAAGATCTGCTTTTACGTCACAACAGGAGCGAAATCTGAATGGCTCGATTTCTCACATGCTTGCAGGGAAAGGCTTACCAAAACAAACTTACTGGGTTCTTGTTTTTCACATTTTCTGGGTTGCTAGATGCACAGGGGACCCGATTATAGCACTTAAACACAGAAAATTTTGGATTTTCATCCGATGACTCCATTAATAAAACACAAAACTACAATGACATTTGCTTAAATTAAACCCAGACCTTACAAAACGAATAATCTCAGCACACATCAAGCAAAAAATAATTAAGAAACTATGGATGTTCCTATTGACCGTTTATACGTTAACCAATAGTAAAAATTTTGACCGATTAATACTATCAGTTAAACGATTTAAAAGATGTTTATTTTTTTAGGTTAAATAATATTTTTTAATAATTATAATTTTTTAAGTTTTTAAATATAATACATGTTTTAAGTTTTCTGTATGGTGAAAGAAAAATATGCTATACATGTGTTAATTCACGGAGCATGTAGACACGTGCGACCAGAGGTAAATGCCCTCCGAAAAGATTTCGAGACAGAGTAAAATCCGATCACACAAATCACTTGACGAAACTGGACAAGTGTAATTCATCTGATTGTTGAGTGATTTATTACTATAAAAATTCAAAATGACGCTGGTGGGTCGTAGGGTTGTGTATCGTTTGGGTTTTTTTCCGATACCGTTGCCAAATCGATACTTTTAAAATGGTACCGGTGCCTAAACTGTGCCTAAATCGATACTGTTAAAAAAGAGCCACAAAACACAGGTGGATGACATTAAAGCACAATATGGAATAATTTTGTTATGAAATATCCCAAAATCACTTGCACAGTGCGATATATTGTGCGCCATCTAGCGGTCTAAATATTCCATATTGTGGCTTTAAAGAACAAAATGTTCCAATAAAAAATATTTATTAAGTAATAAAAACATACACAACAAATTCACGATTAAAGTTTTAAGTGAATGTGAAATGAGCATGGACACAAACATTGCTAGAAAGAAGTTATCGTGTTTACGGTTTACCCTCCAGCTACAACTAAATGCTCATTATAGTTGTATTAAATAGGGGCAGAAAATGCGTTGAATATATCGACAGATTAAGTCCATTAACAGAGAGCCTTCTTGGCTACATTATATGTGCATTATTTTAAAAACAGACATTATAATGAATAAGTATGCCTATACATGCAGTCAAAGTAAAAAGCTTGATAATTATAAGGTTTATAATTATAAGGTTTTAGCACTTTCACTGCTGTCTCGCTTGTCTTTCTTGTCAAATGCGTTACTGTGTTAAGAACGAGCGCCCATTGATTTTAAACGTGCGCAACAGTTTTATTGTGATCGCTTGCATTCAGGAAGGTAAATCTCATTTAACAGTAGGGGGGACAATAAACATAAAATTTCTCAAGTGCAATTTTTGAAGGGAACACAAATAATACAGTCAAAATTGTACTTACTACAACACAAAGCGTCAATATGCGTTAGGTTCATAGGTTTATCATGCAGACTTGCATATTAGTCATATTATAACTGAACTGAACTGCCATGTACTGTAATACAAGTGAACACCTAATAAAGCTGTTTCCATTTCCATTTTTTGGTCTCTGTTGTCAAGAAACACACTACTCATGATACTACATGTTAACAATGAGTCACTTTTTAAACGCTTTTTAAATTTTATCCTGATTTATACTGCAACATCGTCTGACAAAGTCACCATACATCTACATTAAAGAGTGGTGGTTATTTTCCCATGTAGTGCGCAGCACTGCCTCCGCCAACAAACTATGTGCATAGATGTACTGTGTTCATGTTCGTGTACCCAAACAGTCAGTAACAGTGACAGATGCTTAAATTATGTGTTGTACTCGTTGATGATTCGTCGAGTTTCAATCAACTGAATGTTTAGCTTATCCGCCACGCACACACTGCACAAAACAGATGCTGAGAAAACGAGCTTGTCCAACTGAATGAAAGCTGTGCACCTTCTGTGGACAAAACGGGTCTGAAATTCACTAAATATAGTGCCAAAGTCACAAAATTGTCACCGGTATGTGCGCGACTGTGTGTGACACGGGACCTGAATGGCAAGGATCGGTGGCTAATTGTGGCTGTTAATGTTAACATTATGTCAGGTCGCCACAAATAAAACAATGCACGGGAAATGGCTTCGGCGTGTTAGTTGCAGTGTGTGACGCACTATGCAACAAGATATTGTAAACAAGCTAATGTTAACTAGCCAAGTAACGTTTTAATTGCTAACATAGCAGATTCATGGAAAAATACATCAGTAATCAGCCTTTTTTTCCACAAGTAATTTATTAATGAATCAGCATCAACTACATTAAAGAGAATCACTTCATTTAACGTGAATAAATTAGCCTTCTTACTGGAGTTCAACACTGCTGAACTGAGCCGTATACCTTACTTATGTATAGCGTAGGTGAGATGAACGGGATATTGGCACCGGGTTTCGGTACACAAACTTAGTGGGTCGGTGCCGTAGTGGACAAGTGATGTAATCGGTAGATGGGTGGACACCGTGTATCACCGGTGACACCGACTATCGCAACAAGCTTAATCTGGAGAACCTTCGGACACATTCACAAAGCCTTACATGCAAGACCTGTGTGTAAGTGAGACGTGTGCTTACATTTTATACAAAAACAAGACAAAACTTTGATCAGGTTTTGCACAAAGGCATGAAATGCATACTGGCTAAAAAACGCTATGTTCAAGAATTTCACTATATTATATTTAATTCAAATAATAAATCAGTTAATAAAATCAACAATAGCATGTCTCCTGTGGTTGTGCACACACATATATTAAAGTCTTGTTAAACTCAAAGCAGGCTGAGAGAAGTCTGTAAAAAGCATGTTCTCGGCCCATTAGAGGCAGTGACCCCCTAAAGGAGAACATTATGTTCGAGAGCAGACCGGGAAAAAAACATGCCAGTTAGAATGCAAAAACCAGGCTAGTCTGGACTATGACCTTAAGGTAGACCTTTTCTAGAACACACATTTTGTGTATATAGAAGTGTATATAAGAACAGTTTTATAAAAGTGGCAAGGTCAAATCTGGCATCAAATTTCAATAGTTCTTGGTTGTCATCTCGTGACAAAGCATGCATATGACTACTCACGCATAAGACCAATGAGATTCGATGTTATTGACATGCCACCATATTTGAACTGGGCTACGTTTCCCGATAACGTTGTCTCTTAGCATGCTACGAAGACTAAAGGTACACCTTAACTACAGGTATACCTTTTCTACGTGTGTTCCCCGAACTATATGCCACGTTAACAGGTGCTGTCCATGGCGGTGGTGCCGAATAAATGGATAACGATCGCTCAACAATCAATTATCCACTATAAGATAGCGGTGTTCTTTAATAAAAGACGTACTTCAGAAATAGTTTAAATTGCATATAACCCTGGATATTTTATTTAATTTTGAAATGCTAACCTGCAACCCAAATGTAGCCTAAATCATGCCTCAACCCGCTACATTAACACTGGTCTTTAAAAGGGACAATTATATCAGAGGTTCCCAATCTCTGGGTCATAAGGAGGGCCACGCAAAGTCACTTGGCTGTTACGGTGCATTTGCATTATGATAAAATAAAGGAAAAAGTTTATTCCAAAGACCAACAATTACATTTGTTTAGCCTGTAGTCCAGGTGTTCCTTTTATGAACTAATGCACATAATAAAACTAGCAAAGTTTGCGCATGCAGTTATAAGGGTATGTACCAATTACTAGGTCATTCGAAATACATTTCAAATATTTAGTTTCCAAGCACTAGCTGTGGGATACCAAGAAGTATAGCATGGGCTATAGACCATGCGACCAAGAAGTGGAACAAAGGGGCATGACATCAATAACCTCAGAGATACGCAAACAGGGCAATAATCTCTTCTTCATCTCCTCCCATTCTTGCCTCTACCCTCCGATTTTTCCTTTGTTGCATCCAAGGCAGCCGATAGTTACGCTAGCATAAAAAGGTCAGCGGGGTGGCACTTTGCCTGCATGAGTCAACTTCCCTCCTCCCTGGTCCTCTTTCCTCTCTCTCTTACGCTCTCCGAGTCACATGTCTTCGTCAAAGCTGCGTCATTCACATTCAACACATTCTTCTGGGCTGGGCAGCTTGTGTTCACATGACTGGAACACTGCTTAGGTCTGCTCGACTGTCTTCTCAAACAATCCCCTCTTTTGTAGCACCACACACTCTGTGCACAGGGCAACAGGACCCAAACGAACAGCAACACCTTCAAACCTCAGGTGTATGGAAGAAAAGCCAAACAATTGTCAGAAGACAATTTTAAGCTTGTTAAGCACAAGAAAGAGTTGTGTTGCACTGAATTTGGATAGTGATGATGTACAGTACAACAGCACCACTGCGAGTGTGACAATGAGTTTATGCATCAGTATTATGTACAAATTTCAATATATCAATTAGTGCTGTCAATCGATTAAAAAAATTAATCGGATTAATCACACATTTTTTCTGTGATTAATCACGATTAATCGCACATAACTACAAACCCGATTCCAAAAAAGTTGGGACACTGTACAAATTGTGAATAAAAACAGAATGCAATGATGTGGAAGTTTCAAATTTCAATATTTTATTCAGAATACAACATAGATGACATATCAAATGTTTAAACTGAGAGAATGTATCATTTTAAGGGAAAAATAAGTTGATTTTAAATTTCATGGCATCAACACATCTCAAAAAAGTTGGGACAAGGCCATGTTTACCACTGTGTGGCATCCCCTCTTCTTTTTATAACAGTCTGCAAACGTCTGAGGACTGAGGAGACAAGTTGCTCAAGTTTAGGAATAGGAATGTTGTCCCATTCTTGTCTAATACAGGCTTCTAGTTGCTCGACTGTCTTAGGTCTTCTTTGTCGCATCTTCCTCTTTATGATGCGCCAAATGTTTTCTATGGGTGAAAGATCTGGACTGCAGGCTGGCCATTTCAGTACCCGGATCCTTCTTCTACGCAGCCATGATGTTGTAATTGATGCAGTATGTGGTCTGGCATTGTCATGTTGGAAAATGCAAGGTCTTCCCTGAAAGAGACGACGTCTGGATGTGAGCATATGTTTTTCTAGAACTTGGATATACCTTTCAGCATTGATGGTGCCTTTCCAGATGTGTAAGCTGCCCATGCCACACGCACTCATGCAACCCCATACCATCAGAGATGCAGGCTTCTGAACTGAGCGCTGATAACAACTTGGGTTGTCCTTGTCCTCTTTAGTCCGGATGACATGGCGTCCCAGTTTTCCAAAAAGAACTTCAAATTTTGATTCGTCTGACCACAGAACAGTTTTCCACTTTGCCACAGTCCATTTTATATGAGCCTTGGCCCAGAGAAAACGCCTGCGCTTCTGGATCATGTTTAGATATGGCTTCTTTTTTGACCTATAGAGTTTTAGCCGGCAACGGCGAATGGCACGGTGGATTGTGTTCACCGACAATGTTTTCTGGAAGTATTCCTGAGCCCATGTTGTGATTTCCATTACAGTAGCATTCCTGTATGTGATGCAGTGCCGTCTAAGGGCCCGAAGATCACGGGCATCCAGTATGGTTTTCCGGCCTTGACCCTTACGCACAGAGATTGTTCCAGATTCTCTGAATCTTTGGATGATATTATGCACTGTAGATGATGATAACTTCAAACTCTTTGCAATTTTTCTCTGAGAAACTCCTTTCTGATATTGCTCCACTATTTTTCGCCGCAGCATTGGGGGAATTGGTGATCCTCTGCCCATCTTGACTTCTGAGAGACACTGCCACTCTGAGAGGCTCTTTTTATACCCAATCATGTTGCCAATTGACCTAATAAGTTGCAAATTGGTCCTCCAGCTGTTCCTTATATGTACATTTAACTTTTCCGGCCTCTTATTGCTACCTGTCCCAACTTTTTTGGAATGTGTAGCTCTCATGAAATCCAAAATGAGCCAATATTTGGCATGACATTTCAAAATGTCTCACTTTCAACATTTGATATGTTATCTATATTCTATTGTGAATAAAATATAAGTTTATGAGATTCGTAAATTATTGCATTCCTTTTTTATTCACAATTTGTACAGTGTCCCAACTTTTTTGGAATCGGGTTTGTATTATATTTTAAAATATACTTTTACATTTTAATAATTTCACATTTAATCTTCAAATTGATGTAGAAACAACATATTTCTTTAACAGCATCATTTTATGAAAGCTAGCATTTTGATATTAGTACTGTAACTGATGTCTCTATTAAATTGATTATTTTAACATGAATTATAGCCATTCAACAGTATAATTGAGAGCTCATGTAGGAAACATACAGGAATTGAAGGACACTTTACAGTCTTTATTAATGCTAAATTATAAATTAAATGCAGAAGAATTCTCATTAAAGCTACAAAATCACATTGATTTCTTCTTTTATTTTGTTCTTTGATTAACATTAGTGACAGGAGTCAGAGCAGCACGTTTAAGAACGTGGCCCTTTAAGAGCTGTCTCAGTTCGCAGATCTGACTCACCGCACTCCCATTTTCACAACACTTTGCATTCATTTAAGATTTTATTTTACACTTTGAAGTCTTGCTTAAGAAAATGCTAGACAAAACGGGCTTTCTGACATAATCTTGTGTGGTTTTATCCATTCAAGCACGAAAGAGAACTTAACACGGATGCGCTGTCTGACAGAGATTCACCGACGCAGCCCTTAGCAGGTGACTGTTTACACCAGACTGGACCTTGCGTTGCGTTTTGCCGCGTCCCACAGTTTAGAAGCGGTCTATCTCCATTGAACGCGTCAAAGCAACTGTTTAAAATCGCGCTTAAGAGGTTTAAAAGCCTGTACACGAATAAGAGCGTGATTACATAATGTAACGCTAGACAAAGGATGTCAAAACAAACGGATGCTGCGTTAATTGCGATAAATATTTTCTCACGCGTTAATTTGAAAAAATTAATCGCATGCGTTAACGCGTTAACGTTGACAGCCCTAATATCAATATATGTTTTTCCTGCATGTCAAAATTGGTCTTCAGTGGTGGCTGACGAACATAGTCATCCATCCACCTACTCTTGAACTGCGAGCCTAATACTGACAATAAATCCAAGAAAAATGCCAAGAAACATTTGATAGTTATATAAAGGTTTTAAAATCTTATGTCACAGATATATTACCTGTCACTCTCACTCCTTTCTTGCCATCTAAGGGTATTAAAAAGTATATTAAAGCCACAATATGGAATAATTTTGTTATGAAATATCCAAAAATCACTTGTACAGTGTGATATATTTCATGCAGTTGTGTACTTACATGATCCCAAATGTTCCCAAGAATGTGCAAATCCAGAGAAATTCCTATTTAAAATAATGGCCCGTCCCTTGTCTCCCTTGTATTTGTCGCATAGTGACTTAATATCCGCTGCTCCGCACTACCCCCAGTTTCTGGTTGTAAAAACTACGGCAACATGCAAATGAGGAAATGGTTACGCAGCATCTGTTGTTTTGTTATTATGGATCACAATTACTCTTTGGCGAGTAAAGGAAACCCAAAAAAGTGTAAACAGAGGCCAAATGAGGCAAGCAGGCTTATGGACAAACGACGAAATAAAACAAGGATTAATATCGGCGTGGCGTTTTCTAAATGGAGAGAGCTTCACGACCAACTTATTGGACTCGACAGAGACTCCGCTCTTGCATGTGTTTTAATAGACCGGTAAGCAAAAATTTTTTATTGTACACGAAATACTCATGCACAGATTATTTGAATAGTTATGGATGCAGTTACCCTATGAAATAAAGTATATGTCGCACAAAAATATGTAGCCAGTAACGTGACTTGTAAATACTGTGGGTTCGTTCAAATTTACTTTTTAAACGACGACTGTATGACTGTTTTAAACACGTAAAATCACGGCCTAACGTAGCATTACATTCCACGTTTCTTTCAAGCTCACATAAAATAAAATTCATTCATTACCTCGTCCGTGAACATGATGGGCGATCTCCATACGCCTCTGGATGGTGAAAACCTGGATGTCCCATAATTCCACTCTCCTACATTACATCATTTAGCTTTGCCTCTTGTTGTTGTTTCGAAAGTGCACAATCTAGCGGTCCAAATATTCCATATTGTGGCTTTAATACACATCCATATTTTAAGTAACAGTTCTTATTTCATTCATTAAAATGAATCGGTTCAAAGAAATCAGTGGATCACGAATCGGACATTAGCAAATGTTCTGTGTGTTAATAACAGCTGTTAGGACAGTGCAAAAGATAGAAGTTAACACGGAAAACACTTAATCGCTGCATAGGATTTGTTTCGTTTGTTTATGTCAGTTGTATGAGTGGAACCTTAGTTTGTAGATTGCAAGGGCTCTCTATTTGCTCTTTCTTGCAGTCATCACAAGCACGGCAGTCATCTACATTGCTCAAAAATGGCATTCAGTGATCAAATAAATCTTTGGCGGGGCAAAAATTCGTTTTGGCGGCCACAAAAAAATTTCAATGTAGGAAAAACCCTGATATTTCAGGCAAACTATGATAGGGCTGTTAAACAATTAATCGTGATTAATCGCATCCAGAATAAAAGTTTGTGTTTACCTAATATATACAGTATATGAGAACTGTGCATATTAATTTTGTATTTATAAACACACACATACACGCAGCGTTTCCCATACATTGATTTATTTTTGGTGGACCGCCACAATAGCAACGCTGGCTGCCACAAATAGATTTTGCCCGATTCCCCTTTAAATTTTTATTTAAAACAGCTTAATTCATTGTAGAGTTGCATGCAACTTGTTGACGCTCAGCGCCTCTCTCTCTCTCATGTTGCGTGCAGCGCCTCAACGCAAAGCGCCTCTCTCTCTCAAATGACAGTGAACGAATTAAAAGGTAGCGTGTTTTCAATATTCGTTACTCCGTGAACTTGCATTCCCACGTAAACATCAACAGTCACAGAGTTACTGACAGAGAAGACGGCTGGACTTAACGGAAGGTTAGCAGTGTTTCCCACATAGACTTTACTTGGGCATCTATATTAATGGCCGTCCAAGTATATTTGGCATCACATATTGCAATGTTTTATCCATCTGTGATAATGACTGTATTTGTGTTCGATTAAGCTGATAAACAGTGCTTCTAAACAGCTCTTTGCTGACTTGTTTGATGTGAGTGGCGTGTGCGCGTCGCATGTTCTGTCTTTCTGGATGAGCTCGGTGTGTGTGCGCGAGCCCTCGCCCTCTACCAATGAGTTTGGTACGGTGTGTGTGAGCGTATAGTTAGCTCCGTGTTAACAGTGTATTCTCACATATTTCTGGATTTGTGCCGAATTGTCTGCACCATACGCGATGCATAATAAGACTATAACTTGCATTTAAAATCAAAGAAGCGCTCATAATACAGCAACACATTGAGGATAAAGAGCAACATCAGTAAAGGATGTGCGCTCCATGAGACAAATAAGTGGCATAGCCAAAATCACACCATATATCCACTCTTTAATGTAGATGTATGGTGATTTTGTCAAACGATGTCGAGTTTATAAATCAGGAATTTAGCAGCAGTTAAAGTGACTGCTGGCTGTATTAAACATTATTGGGTCACGTTCAGTAACTATTATATAGTCGTTTCATTTCTGACAACAGAACAGAAAATATGTAAGAATGGCATTCAGTTGTATAAAATGTAGTATAATGTGACAGATCAGAGAGTGGAAGAGAAACCGATGTCAAGTCCAAACGCAAACACAACGTGATGATGTCATGAATATGCTAATTAGTCTGTGATGTCATCAGCACCACAAGTCTCTCAAAATCCTGTGGGAAACACTGTACATGTATTCATATTTACGAAATATTTACATGTATTTATTTATATTAACCAATAGTAGATTAAATATTTATTTGTTTTTGTATTTTATATTTTTCTTAAATATGTGCATGCATGTGTATGTGTTTATATATACACAAATAATATGCACAGTACACAGACATATATTATGTAATAGGGCTGGGAGGATATACCGCGATTCACACTAATTATACCTGTCTAGGGCGATTCTGAAATCGCAAAGGCTTCGATACTGTGTTTTATGCACAGCTCTTCTGTGAACTACGGCTTTTTGATCAGTACGAAGTTCTGCTCAATCTAAAATCACTACGCGATTGAGTCGTTTATAACGTGCATTTGAAAAGCAACACTCGTCAAACATCATCATTATATATGAAGAGTTTGGTTCCAAAATGGATACCTACGTTTTTAAAAATGTTTTATTGTGCATTCCAATTAATATCAATCAAACTGCAGTTGGATTGTTTTGATGTAAGCCATAATAACTTAAAAAATACAGCTAACTAACACAACAAAACACAATAAAAACATGATAACAAAAAAACGGAGTTATCTCATTTTGGAACCAAACTCTTCAAATATACTTTATTATCATGATAATACCTGAAAAGGTTTGAAGAACAGCAATAGAATTTGCTCATTGGCATTTCCTAGAACTACATGTGTAAATGGTTCTTCTTCTAAATTCTAAATGGAAAAAGTTTTTCCCTACTTCCAGTCTCTGTCGCCATTTCGTGAAATAGGCAAATTCATTGAGAAACTGAGCATAAGAATTGCACAATATATGTAAACACAAACTTTTATTCTGGATGCCATTAATCATGATTAATCGTTTGACAGCCCTATAATACGGGTTGTTATTGTGTATATTTTTGCCCTGTGTATATTTTTGCTCGGTTTTAAAAAGCTCCAAATTAAGTGTTGCAAGGCAGACAAACTGTGAGGAATTCTAGTGCTGTTACAGGGCTCTAGACTGAGACCAAATGGTCGAATCTTGCGACTATTTTAACTGATCAATATATCATTTTGCAACTGCCAAAATGATCAATATATAATTTTTGCGTATTATAAAATTATAATAATTATATAATGCGCAGAAATGTTATATTGAGCAAGCGGCGCAATCAGTCACTAATTTTCGTCTCCCCTCTTTTAACCATTCGCTTATCTATCAGTGCCCCAGCCCCCAAAGACGTAATGCGCGGGTGTATGAGGCGCATTTAATGCTATGACGAAGCGGAAGGAACGACAGAGCAAAGGAGTGAAGCGCTCATTCTTGCAACTGAAATAAATATGTTTTGCCGCCTGCAGAATACAATAATTTCCCCGGCTAAGGTACAAAACAGCAAAGATAACGAAATGTGTTGCGTGTATTGTATACTGTACATGTGGAGCTAATACAGGAAACATGTGTTTAAACGTTAAGCACAATACTGTAAGCACTTAACTCTAACAATACTGCAAAGCATACAAAATGTTAACCTTATACATCACGTTAAATCCTATTTATTTGTGAGTCGCTATTGAAAAAAGCCAAACGTGTATGCTTTCATGAAGAATAATCACTAAAAGCCTCCAGGTCTCGAGTCGCAGGGTTTTTTTAAGATATGCGCGCTCCCGGGGAGTCAGAGCACAAAATACTAAACTGAGTTCTCTTTCACGGATTCTTACTCTGAAGCGGATATATAAAAACAAAATTACGTCCAATTTCCCATATTAACAAGAATCTATGAAGGTAAAATTGTGCCAAAAAGATTTGCATGAGCAGGATAACATTTGTAAAAGCGTACGTGACATTGCAAGCATAAAATAAATTTGCATTTGCAAAAAAGTTTTGTAAAGGTGTAAATCAAGCTGCAAGCGAAAGAAAACAAGTTTTGCAGCATTGTATCATTTTTCGTAAGCGTAATTCATGTGTTGTGAAACGACAACTTCATATTACGTCAAATAATTATGATCTGTATTCTTCTGACCTCCGTTTTTTCCACGCTTACACTTTTGACACGTTTTTTGCGCTGAAATACGGCCAAAAGCATTGCGAGTCTGTAAACAGAGGTGTGCGTGAAAAAACAATGGTGTTATGAACTGCAAAACGGATTCATCGCGCAGAACCTGTCTTTGCGTATGTAAAATAAATCTGTTGCAAACATCTTGCCTACGCAGGCGAATACTGTTTCTTGCAATAACCCGATGTGTACGGTTCCGTCTCGCTTGTAGCTGCGCTTACACTTTTGGCACGATTCTCTCACTAATTTGAGTTTGCAAGCGTGAAGGGGGAGGCGGGGCTACCTTCTTGTGACCAATCAAATGAGGTTCCTGATGACTCATCGTTTTCTCTTATCTGATTGGTTCAATAATGCGCCAGTCAAGCAGACATCAGACACTTCATGCACCCAGACGATCATAGATATCTCATTTGTACACGATTCTTTAAACATTAACCTGACTGACATGTGTTGAATTACTACTATATACCCTTATGAAAATTAAAAAATAATTGTTTAACCACAGTAAAACTATGGGTTTGCTAATGGTAATCCTAACACCATGGTTGCTACTACAAAAACATGGTTAATTTCATAAGGATAGAAATTCTGTACATCATGAAAATGTGCTTAAACCATTGAACTGATGCTACAATCTATAATTAAAACTGTTAATTCCAAATGTATGAGAATTTACACTGTAATTTTAATTGTCTCTTAAGGATTTGATGATGGATGCTGTATTGGATAGGCTCATTTGCGACTGTCCCACCTGCTTAGTCCACAACCAATTGATTAAGATTTATTGGAGTTTAAGTTTTCCCAGGATTTAGCATACTATGCATATTAGCTATTCACATTTTATAAATTTCCTGCATAAACAGTTTAAAAATATAAAAACGTGTTGAGAACTTGAGTCACCCAAATCTCAGCCATTTGCAGTAAATTATGGCTTCTGGTATTGATGGTAAGAAGCACTGCATAAACGCGAGACCTAGAAACTTGGTATTAACTGTTTTAATTGTAGATTGTATAATTATAGTTAATGGTTTAAGCAGATTTACATGATGTATAGAATTTATAGCACTGATAATTCAATACATTTTAAACAAGATTTTCTTTCCAAGACACCAGCTAAGAATTCAGTATCAACACATGTCAATCAGCTAAATGATTAAAGAATCGTATATATTAAGTATTAAGATATCTATGATCGTCTGGGTGCATGCATTAAAGTGTCTGATGTCTGCTTGACTGGCGCGTTATTGAACCAATCAGATAAGAGAAAACGATGAGTCATCAGAAACCTCATTTGATTGGTCACAAGAAGGTAGCCCCGCCTCCCCCTTCACGCTTGCAAACTCAAATTAGTGAGAGAATCGTGCCAAAAGTGTAAGCGCAGCTACAAGCGAGACGGAACCGTACACATCGGGTTATTGCAAGAAACAGTATTCGCCTGCGTAGGCAAGATGTTTGCAACAGATTTATTTTACATACACAGAGACAGGTTCTGCGCGATGAATCCGTTTTGCAGTTCATAACACCATTGTTTTTGCACGCACACCTCTGTTTACAGACTCGCAATGCTTTTGGCCGTATTTTATGGCGTTATTATAATGACAAATGTCGCGAGCGCATTATTACAAGGCGAGAGCGCATTCTTGTCATACGAGCGCGCGAATCTCTCCGCTCGCACGCCGATTTCCTTTGCTCCTGCACAAAACTGGACGCGCGCTTTCAACTATACGCTGCTCTCTTATGAATTTTCTCTCCTCTCGCTCAGTGAGCGTGTGCGCACTCAAAATGCGTTCCGTGCGTCCACGAATCTTTTGGTACTCTTGCTCTCGAGAGGTCCTCCTGTGTGTTCCAGGCATTATAGGCTGTCAAAAGTAGTCAACCAATCAGGGATAGGCTTCCACGGCGGGCCAATGAAAACGCGACCTTTTACATGGCATCTTATTGGTTGAAAGTGACTCGACGTTTTCAACGAAGCGAGATGGATCCACCACGTTCTCAGGTAACAATATTAATATATTTGATGCAACATTATTAGTCAAATGTGTATTAGAAATGAACGGGGCATTAGGATGCTTTGTAGGCTACATATAAACGTCAGTTTAACTACCATGTTATTCAGACAAAACAGGCCAACACCCTCAAGTTCATGTGGTCCTCATGCATGTCCTACACTAAACATAGTATTGTCAAAATAGTACTAAATTGATTACCGAACAATTTAGATTGGTGTCTTAAGTTAGATTTATTCTAAAATAATATTTACTACAAGTAACGGTACATATCAAAACAATAATAGCACTGGAGCATTTGGAAATATCATATAATATTCTATACCTATTTGGTTATGCATTTAATGCGTTTGCAGACACACACTGTAAGTGTTCTGCATTCAGTGTTCCAGAAGTTCAGGGCACACAACTGAACTTCTATGCAATATACCAAACGCTCCCTTACCGTTCATTTATAATATACATTTGATGAATAATGTTGCATCAAATATATTAAAATTGTTACCTGAGAACGTGGTGGATCCAGAGGCGTATTAAGACCTCTTGGTGCCCCCCATCCACCCACCTACCCACACGCAAGAATCCACTCATTAAAAGATTTATATATTAAAAGATTTTATAAGAATGAAACTCAGCAATTTACAATATACTATTTTACAAGAATTACACATTAACATGACACTTTTGTAGAAAAGAACACGAAAAACAACTCTTCATCAAGCATTTTTAACAATTAGGCCTACTGTAGTTAAGAGGTCGCATTTTCATTGGCCCGCCGTGGAAGCCTATCCCTGATTGGTTGACTACTTTTGACAGCCTATAATGCCTGGAACACACAGGAGGACCTCTCTAGAGCAAGAGTACCGAAGGATTCGTGGACGCACGGAACGCATTTTGAGTGCGCACACGCTCACTGAGCGAGAGGAGAGACAATTCATAAGAGAGCAGCGTATAGTTGAAAGCGCGCGTCCAGTTTTGTGCACGAGCAAAGGAAATCGGCGTGCGAGCGGAGAGATTCGCGCGCTCGTATGACAAGAATGCGCTCTCGCCTTGTAATAATGCGCTCGCGACATTTGTCATTATAATAACGCCATAGTATTTCAGTGCAAAAAACGTGTCAAAAGTGTAAGCGTGGAAAAAATGGAGGTCAGAAGAATACAGATCATAATTATTTGACGTAATATGAAGTTGCCGTTTCACAACACATGAATTACGCTTACGAAAAATGATACAATGCTGCAAAACTTGCTTTCTTTTGCTTGCAGCTTGATTTACACCTTTACAAAACTTTTTTGCGAATGCAAATTTATTTTATGCTTACAATGTCACGTACGCTTTACAAATGTTATCCTGCGCATGCAAATCTTTTTGGCACGATTTACCTGCATAAGAATCCTTGTAAAGTTAGTCCGCTTCGTGAACAAACAGTTAGGAAACAAAACGGATCATCTGTCTTTATGTGCAATGTAAGCATAAAACATGATGTGTTTATATAGTTTTAACTGTTTCTCTGAAGATTATGAGGGTTCAGTCAGTGGAGGAAGGAGGATTGACAGTGTGATTTGATCGCCACCTCTGAATCATAGAGAAAACAACCACAGCTCTTTACTAAAAGCTACGCCTGTTAAGAAAACAAAACATACATTTTGTGCAATTACTGCCTGTCATTTGAGTTTGTGACAAAACATTTTGCAGTGTTTACATATTGTTTATTACTCCATAATATAATTCATTAAAATAGAATTTTTAATTAATTTGTTTCATAAAGTACAAGTTGACTTTATAATGCGTTTCATAAAGTACAAGTTGATTTACAATGCCTACATTTTTTGCATTTTGTGTAAAGGTGAATAAAAAACAAATTTTCCCTATATATTTCATCATTGAGGATTTCTTTTTAAAAAGACTTAAAATCTCGTCTCGTCTCATTCTCGTGAACCCAGTCTCGGTGTCTCGTCGTCTCGTCACACACCTAGCGCTAGCTCTTAAAGGGGCGGCAGCATAATAAAGATCTCTGTTTATAATGTTCATCAAACAACAAATGAGGGGCCCAAAACACTCACTGATATTAAAGAAATTGTGTTCTCTTATATGAGTTGTTCACAACAAATAAAGGAAGCTTTAAGAAAGATGTGCT
Organism: Triplophysa rosa; assembly: GCF_024868665.1. Taxonomy (NCBI): domain Eukaryota; kingdom Metazoa; phylum Chordata; class Actinopteri; order Cypriniformes; family Nemacheilidae; genus Triplophysa; species Triplophysa rosa. The sequence continues at coordinate 20,182,645 of NC_079893.1, read as the reverse complement.
TTAAATATGGTAAAGTGTTGAAACAGAGTTTACAAATACAATAAAACTAATTAAATCAAAAACAATGATTTGTATTAATTTCTATTTTATTTATTAATGTATTAAACACATTTTAATGAAGTTTTAGTGATTATTTTTACTTACCTCACCCCAGTGCCACCAACTGAATAACTTGGTAACACCAGGGACACCTCTCTCAAATGTTAGTCTAGAGCCCTCTGTTATACTAAATATTAGCACTTTAAGATAACTGCTTCTTCAACCAGGACCCGCTGTTGTATAAAATCAAATATAACAGAAAGAAACATCTATAAACATAGTTCTTCAAAAAAGTTGCATGTGAAAGACAAAGTACTCTGAAATGAGACAAACCAGATACAAATCAGTTAGCTTCATATATCAGGAAATGTAATAACCTTGCTTTCCAACCTAAGCAAACTCCTTGTCAGTTTCAACACCTGCAGTTTACAAGCACCTGCTCATGACAAGATTTCAACAGAAACTCTGGAGCCACTCACCTGCAGTACAAAGAAACTGTCTTTCTCCAAGTCCAGTAAAATCAACAAAACATGCAATGAGAAAATTCAAGGAATCCATACTGACCTTGAGCACTAAACAGTGGAACGAAACTCAATCCAAAGTTGTCTAAAAAAGACTAATAATGTAAGGCTTGATAAGACTGAAGTCAAGATTTGCCAAGCTATCCAGAATTAGGACTGTGAGTGGACAGATGCATCCACAACACATTGGTGATTCACATCGGAAAAAAACAGTGCGTGTATATTGCACGCTCTATAATACTGAAAGCATTTCTGCCTTTTGCTGCTATATACGTGAACAGTATCTCAGTTGGCTTAATGCCAGGCTGGAGATATCAAACCACAGTGAGCAGCCCTTCTAATACAATCAGGAGAAAGAGAGAAAGAAAGCACTCTCACAGGACCACCACTGAGAGTTTTCTCTCGCTCTCACACTCTGGCAGTGAAGTGGGGGAGAGGACAGTCCAATGTGAACCGGGCTCTGCAGACTCGCAGTAACCCGAGAAATTACACGGGGCGGCGGCGGCATTTCGCGGCTTGACTCCAGACTGACCCCTCCTACAGTCCAGTACCCCACTGTGATACAGACTGGGTACAGAGAGAAACTGGGACATCCAAAATTCAAAAACCTTTTCCTTAAGGGCCGTCGTCTCCAGTTTCAACAAGCCACTTTCCAAACACCAACCGCTCTATTTCATTGTGGTTGGAGTCTTGCTGTTTCGAGGTACAAAAAGTATTCTTTTTTTGCTGGTTATGTGCCTTATGTGCCTTTATGTTGACACCTATTAGCATGGACGTAACAGAATCAGAAAGAGCTTTATTGCCAAGTATGTTTGCACATACAAGGAATTTGTTTTGGTGACAGGAGCATCCAGTACACAGAAACAGCAACAACAGTACACAGAGACCATAACACAATAGAATACAGTACACAGATGATTTAAATAAGGGCCTATGGGTATAAAAAATTAAGAAATACAATACAATAAACATAAGATAAATATATAGAGAGTAGAGCTATGTGTGTATATAAATATGTACAAGTAAAAAATAAGAATAGACTTTTGTAGTACAAGGTATGTGCTATATACAGCAGAATGAAATATAATTTACAGAAAAAGTTGTATTCTGTACTCTATGACTGCGGAGTATAAACTGTTTTAACAGATTTTGTGGTAGGTTGAACTTCTTCAGCTGATGTAAGAAGTACAACCTCTGCTGGGCTTTTTTAGCAATGGAGCCAATGTGATTGTCCCACTTCAGGTCCTGAGAGATGGTGGTGCCCAGGAACCTGAATGACTCCACTACTGCCACAGTGCTGTTCATGATGGTGAGGGGGGGAGTGCAGGGGGGTTTCTCCTGAAGTCCACAATCGTCTCCACTGTTTTAAGCGTGTTCAGCTCCAAGTTGTTATGACTGCACCAGACAGCCAGCTGCTCAACCTCCTGTCTGTACGCAGACTCATCACTAGGGCTGCAGCTATCGATTATTTTAGTAATCGAGTATTCTACTTATTTTTCCATCGATTAATCAGGTATTCGGATAAGTATGTTTTCTTTATTAAAGAGCAATACTAAATATACAAGAGAAAATAAGACAGGTCTCTTAAAATGAACAACTAATTTGTTTCCTTTTTAGAAAAATTAACATATTTATTGCTGAAATTGCATACATTCATATCTGTGAAAACTAAACCCATTTAGTACATTCCATTGCCATATTACATTCAAAATGCAATATAGGCCTAATACAAATGTATAAATATGAAACATTAATAAAAATAGAAAGAATAATTTCAAAGGTAAACAACTAACTTCAGNTGATGGCTTGGATGTGAGAGGTCCAGGGTGATTTTCTGAGCCCTTTTCCTCACTCTGGATGTATACAGTTCTTGGAGGGTGGGCAGGGGAGCACCAATGATCTTCTCAGCAGTCCGAACCGTCCTCTGTAGTCTTCTGATGTCTGACTTTGTGGCTGAGCCAAACCAGACAGTGATGGATGTGCAGAGGACAGACTCTATGACAGCTGAGTAAAACTGTTTTAATAGAGTTTGTGGTAGGTTGAACTTCTTCAGCTGATGTAAGAAGTACAACCTTTGCTGGGCTTTTTTAGCAATGGAGCCAATGTGATTGTCCCACTTCAGGTTCTGAGAGATGGTGGTGCCCAGGAACCTGAATGACTCCACTGCTGCCACAGTGCTGTTCATGATGGTGAGAGGGGGGAGTGCAGGGGGGTTTCTGCTGAAGTCCACAATCGTCTCCACTGTTTTAAGCGTGTTCAGCTCCAAGTTGTTATGACTGCACCAGACAGCCAGCTGCTCAACCTCCTGTCTGTACGCAGACTCATCACCATCCTGGATGAGGCCAATGAGCGTGGTGTCGTCTGCGAACTTCAGAAGTCTGACAGAAGGGTCCTGGGCAGTGCAGTCATTGGTGTATAGGGAGAAGAGCAGTGGGGAGAGAACGCACCCCTGGGGGGCACCAGTGCTGATTGTGCGGGTGCTGGATGTGAGTTTCCCCATTCTCACTAACTGCTGCCTGTCTGTCAGAAATCTGGTGATCCACTCACAGATAGAGCCAGGAACAGATAGCTGGGTTATGGTGTTGAAAGCGGAGCTAAAGTCCACAAACAGGATCCTCACATAGGTCCCGGTCTATCCAGATGTTTCAGGACAAAATGCAGCCCCATGTTAACTGCATCCTCAACAGACCTGTTTGCTCTGTAGGCAAACTGCAGGGGGTCCATTAAGGGTTCTGTGATGTCCTTCAGATATGCCAGTACCAGTCTCTCGAATGACTTCATGACCACATATGTGAGAGCGACGGGTCTGTAGTCATTCAGTTCTGTGATTTTGGGTTTCTTTGGGATGGGGATTATGGTGGAGCGCTTGAAACAGGAAGGAACTGTGCACAGCTCCAGTGATCTGTTGAAGATCTGTGAGAAGATGAAGGCCAGTTGAATAGCACAGCTTTTAAGACAGGCTTGTGAGATACCATCTGGGCCTGGTGCTTTTCTTGTCTTTTGTTTCCTAAAGACTCGGCACACATCCTCTTCACTGATCTGAAGTGCAGGAGGTGGGGTGACTGAAGGTGATAGGTGTTGTGTAGAGAGAATGTCAGAGTTGGTGTGAGGTGTAAAGTTAGCATTTTCAAATCTGCAGTAAAAGTCATACAGATCATTGACCAGGTGTTGATTGCCTGCAAAATTGGGGGATGGTGGCTTGTAGTTAGTTATGTCTTTCAGGCCTTTCCACACAGACACAGGGTCGTTGGCTGAAAACCGGTTTTCAAACTTTTTAGAGTAGTTTCTCTTAGCCACTCTGATCTCCTTTGTCAATGTGTTCCTAGCCTGCCTGTACAAGACTTTGTCCCCTTTTCTGTAGGCATCCTCCTTGGCTTGGCGAATCTGTCAGAGTTTTGCTGAGAACCATGGTTTATCATTGAGCTCGTCCAGATCGGTGGTAGCAGCTTCAAAAACACTCCAATCGGTGCACTCGAAACAAGATTGTGAAGAGATGATGAGTGGGCTGTAAAAACCGGTAAAAGATCAGATGGTGTGCACTGCCAAATGTTCAGCAGTTCATCTCTTGTGAAACTGATTGTATGGGAAAAACATAAAACAGGAAAAACACTAAAACAACTGGAGAGCTCCACACCGAGGCAGCCATCTGCGGCGCCATCTTGTTGCACAAAAGTTGTTTACAGATGTGACTAAAATATGACTAAAACTAAATTGCATTTTAGTGAAAAGACTATGACTAAATCTAAATCAAAATTTGCTGTCAAAATTGACACTCGGTGACAAACCTGCAGTACAGCAGGTTCAGTTAAGCCTTAAAATGTTAAAATTATTTATTAAGTTGTATGTGAAACAAAAAAAGTTACTGAAACTGTTAATATTTTGAAAATAAATGTTATTTGAATTTCAGTTTCATTTTTAAATTTTGTTCGAAATATTGAGATGTGTATCGTATCATGAACCCAGCATCGAGATATGTACCGAATCGTGAGCCGAGTGTATTGTTACACCCCTATCTCATACTGTACTTAATGTAGTTGAGCCCATAACTAGGCTTTATTCCAAACAAAGAAAAGAGAAAACTCTCAACAGCCATCTGTGATCCATCAGCATTGGTAACACAGCAGCACAGGAAATGGTCGCCATGATGATGTCATAGAGAGAGAGAGAGAGAGAGCGAGAGAGAGAGAGAGAGAGAGAGAGAGAGAGACCTAAGAGGCCCCAGCATGGGTCTCTGGGGAAAAAAACTTCTAGGGTGCCTCCAAAAAGAATTAAAGTGACAGTTCACCCCAAAATAAAAATTCTGTCATAATTGACACGGTGTGATACGATGTGACAAAAGACATTAGAACCCGCGGCGCGACAATCACATTAGAAAAAGCTGTCACGCCGCCTCCGGTGTACACAAGGTGTTATAGTCATTTCAAACCTGTAGCAGAAACATAGGATCTTCTTTTGTGTTAGCAATGAACCTTAAGTTAACTAAAATGAATTATTGATATAGCCACTCAGCAGTGCAAAAGTATTTTTTTTATAAAATTGTTGAACTGGTTTGTGAATACTGGAATGTCCATAAAACAGTTCGGCTTTACGTATTTTGGATATGCTGTCCTGCGCTAAACATTCTTTGGGCAAACCTAAGGGACCATCTTTAGTCATCGGTGTACATTTATGGGGAGGGACTGTGGTCTTAAAACAGCGCCTTCTAAAAATGTTCAAACCTATTTATTAAACTAAACTCAATAATGTAAAATGTCCTTTACCTTCTTAAGCTTCTTTACGCTTCTTTTACAGCTCCTAATTCCATTAAGCAAAATGTATAAAGGTATACTACAGTCAAACTTTACTGGTGGTGACAAATTCATGGCATCAACTTGAGAACTTAATCAATATGGCTTGTGATCAAAACTAACGGCATTCAATTTAATCAAATCACTTCAAGTGAACACTTCGACACTCACATGGGCAGTCGTGGCCTAATGGTTAGAGTCGGACCCGTGACCAGAAGGTTGCCGGTACGATTCCCAGGGCCGGCGGGTAACGACTGAGGTGCCCTTGAGCAAGGCACCTTACCCCTACTTGCTCCCCAGGTGCTGCAGTGATAGCTGCCCACTGCTCCGGGTGTACGTGTGTTCACCACTTGCTGTGCATGTGTTCACTACTCTCTGGATGGGTTAAAAGCAGAGGTCACATTTCGGGTATGGGTCACCATATCTGACTAATAGGTCACTTTCACTTTTTCACTTCACTTTCAAAGCACCCCGCAGGGCATTGCACAGGAGAAGCTTAAAAACCTTCTGTCTTTATAAACGAATAATATTGTCTTCATACAAATATTTTTTTTATTTTTTTTGCAGTACTGGAAAATTACTTAAGGAGACCAGTGGAGGTGCGAGTCTACCAAATATATTTTTAATTAACCAACAACATCTGTGTATGTACTTTATTTTAAGCATAATCTGTAGTCAGCAATAATAGAAAACTGGCCGTCATATTTTTCTACTGCTGTGTGAATGTACTGCATGATGGGAAAAAAGAAAGCTAAGAAAATTAAAGCGTGAGCCTTCCATTTTGAACTTATCTAATCTCTGCATGGGAAAGTACATGACTGAACAAATACCCCCGCACATAAAAGCACACTCATCTACTTAAAACTAAACCTCTGCCAGATGAAAACTTGCAAACAGGCTTTGTATGTTTAAGGTGAATCTGTCTTTTCCTGTCACCCTCTCATCGGTGTCCATGCTTGTGCAATTTTGTCACTAAGGCCAAAGGCTAAATTGGGATCCGCTTATCAAACAACAGCAACAGAGTGCATATGCAGACCAGACGATGACACACACATGAATCAAACTTATCGTGGCCTACTGACCACTTCAGTGGATATAATTAGTTGAGCTTGTCATGGTCAATGATCGAATAGATAACGCCACGTCAGGAGCACATGACTGCAGTGGGCTCTTGAAATCAACAGAATTTCGAAACAAACATACTTCTTTAAACACTGAATGAGACACATATAGTACCAGCAGGAAATGTGCATTACATAACTGTGTAGTGGTGCTGGGGGAAGGGACATTCTAGAGCAGTGGTTTTCAACCTGTGGGCCACCAATTATTCATAGAAATACTATTGTTAATATGTAAAAATGTCTAGTCGTGATTAAATATAATTTGAGAAATATAATTAAATAACAAGAAATAAATAATAAACTGTTACTATGCGTTCACTATTAGAGCTCACTGATTGGTGTATTAACAACCCGCCAATTTATCTTACACATTTCTGCTGCATACATGCTACAGTAGATTTAAACTAGAGGTGCACCGATTGACCGGCAAGAGATTGGAATCGGCCGGTTTTTCGTATGATCGACCCGACCGGTGACCGGCCGGTCAGTCTCACATCTCGCCGATTCCAAGCCGATCTTCTGTTTCCCGTGATGCGGGCAAGAACGTCACAGCCGTCAGTACACTCAAAGCCGCAAGTAAACATGTAAACGTCCGCGCGCACAGCCTGTCTTTCTCGGCTCGTTTATACTCGCATGTGACCCATACCCGAAATGTGACCTCTGCATTTAACCCATCCAGAGAGTAGTGAACACACGCACAGCAAGTGGTGAACACACGTACACCTGGAGCAGTGGGCAGCTATCACTGCAGCTGCCCGGGGAGCAAGTAGGGGTAAGGTGCCTTGCTCAAGGGCACCTCAGTCGTAACCCGCCGGCCCTGAGGATCGAACCGGCAACCTTCTAGTCACGAGTCCGACTCTCTAACCATTAGGCCACGACTGCCCAGTACTGTATATAAATTATAAACTATTTATAAATTAAATTTAAGTAAATTTAAGAGTTGTTTGGGAAAGAGAAGATTCTGTAATTTAATGCAGCTTGGAGAACTGCATTTAGGGAAATTTGGGGAAATTGTAATGTTCAATCATTTATTCAATGAAAATTAAAAAAAAGTGTATTGAAGAAAAGTTAATATGGTTTTATATACAGTATACTGTCAATTATAGTTTGTGGATAGAAAATCGGAATCGGCAGGTTTCACTTGTAATAAAATCGGAAATCGGAATCGGCAAAGAAAATTGCAATCGGTGGATCTCTAATTTAAACATGGATAAATGGTTGTCAACGGGATCGCTGAAAAGGACAAATACAGACGTTTCTTCATCTACAAGTAAGCACGACACTGAAAAGACTCAAAATAAACCTAAACGAAGAAAATATAGTAGTGACTAACTAGCGCTAGGTTTCACATGTGTGGGAACGGAGAACGAGCAGATACCGCTCTGTGTTGTATGCACAGAAGTCTTGTCAAATGAAGCATTGAAACCAAACAAACTACGATGACACTTGGAGACAAAACATAGCGAATATGCATCCAAGCCTATTGAGTTTTTTGAGAACAAACTTAAAGAGTACCAAAGCAGGAAAAAAACTCTTGAAACTGCGTTCTCTAGCAACGACAACAGTAAAGCAGTGGAGGCATCTTATCGTGTTGCCAAACTCATCGCAAAGGCTGGAAAACCTCACACAATTGGTGAAAACTTGATTTTACCTCCCGCAAAAGAAATGATTAGCGTGATGTGTGGATACAAAGCTCGCAAGCAGTTAAATCTGATTTCACTTTCAGATAATACAGTTGAGAGAAGAATAAATGAAATGGCAGAAGATATAACTCAGAAGTTGGTTAAAAACATTCGAGAGAGTCCTTTTTATGCCCTACAGTTGGATGAATCGACTGATATAGCAAACCTTTCCAACCTTCTTGCCTTTGTACGGTATGTACATAATGGACAACTACAAGAGGATTTCCTTTTCTGTAAGCCGCTGCCGGGTCAATCAACTGCCCAAGCCATATTTGATATTTTGAATGCATTCATTGTTTCAAATGGAATTGATTGGTCTAAATGCGTGGGTCTGAGCACAGACTGTGCAAGAGCCATGACTGGGCATCGCAACGGACTCGTTCCGCGCGTGAAAACACTTGCACCGCTCGTGAGCTCCGTACACTGCAGTATTCATCGGGAAGCACTAGCGACCAAGAAGATGCCCACAGACCTCAAATGTGTCTTGGATGAGGCTGTTAAAATAGTAAATTTCATAAAGACTAGGCCCCTTCAGCAGTGTTGGGTAAGTTACTCTCAAAAAGTAATTAATTACTAGTTACTAATTACATATTCAATGGTGTAATTAGATTACTGTACAAATTACTCTCTCCAAAAAGTATTTAGTTACTTATTACTAATTACTTTCTATATTCACTGTAAAAAATCCAACTTGCAAAAAGTTGTAAAAACTATTATCTATTAGTTAACTGAACAATAAAACTATAAAAAGTTGACTTAACAAGTGGAAATAAGTTGGTTAAAAATTGTCTGACCAACTTAATTTAAACTGTTGACTGGATGTGCACATGCAAGTTTACAAGCACACATGTTGGTTTGGTGGTTGGAGCATGGGCGCTGTAACATGATATGCCATTTTGATCCTCAGTCAAACGTGCAGCACGAGATCACGACAAACTTAATCTTTTCAAACTTCATCGTTTAAAGTAAGTATATTTATTCATTTTGTTATATTTATTAGATTGTTAAAATGTTTGTAAAACATCAGTGTGACCATTAAGCATATTGTTTGCGACATGCAATCTAACAAATCTAACTTCATGTTTTGCAATCCTGGCTATATTTACCAGTTATCGGAAATTTGTTGTTGTTGAAATGCAAATTCACAATGTCACTTTAATAAAAAATTTGTTTTGTTGTTGATAGTGCATTTATTTTTATTTATTTTTCAGAATCTTTTTTGTGCCATGTTATTTGTTAATTTATTTGAATTTAATTTGTATTTTTACTCTTGTTTTTTTTTTTATTTAGTTAATTGTTTGTTTGAAAATGTTAATGCTGATTATAAACGATCACATTGTTGACAATATTACATTGCTGAAAGGTGGGCAGACCATCCAGTGTTGAACTGCTTTGTTTCAAAGTTGCAGTTCTAAAAACTGTTTATTTCACATGTTTATTGGTGTTTTAATGTTTTATGCATTCAAAGAAATAGAGTCAAAGCCTAAGCATATTAAAAGGTTAAATGTGAATCTTAATTTATCCTCCTTTAGTTTTAAATTCATTTTGAAATATTTCCAGGATTTTTTTATTTTATTGCCTGTCATTTTGATTCTGTTAGGAAGTATGGTTTTTATTTGACCTTGTTTATATTTCTTTCAACATTTTTTCCTGTTAGGAAGTATGGCTTTTATTTGACCTTATTTATATTTCTTTCAACATTAAGGATAATAAACAAAACTTGAAACCTGCAGTTATAGTTTTATTTTATAACATTGAACACAAGAACATAACATCTTTGTCCAAAAACTCACAGAAAAAAGTTCACTTGACATAATTTATTGAGACAGATTGGAAAAGAATTAGAAGTCTTTTCAACTAACAAAACTATGTTCGCTGAACAAAAAAGTGACCTGTGACTTTACTCAGTGATTTGAGTTGAGTGAACCACTTGGTCCAAAGTTGAGTACTCAAAAAAGCTGTGCAGCAAGTTGCCTTGAAATTTTAAGTTAAGTCAACTTTTTATTTTTTACAGTGTATATCAACCTTGATTAGTTAAGTGATTCAAGGATAGGCATGAAAGGGCTCTTTTAATTCATTCAGAAGAAGCAACGAGCCTACCCACTTTGGTTAAAAAGCTGATTGAAGAGCATATCCAAGGGTTGAAGAGCCAGTTGCGTGACTACTTTCCATCTCTAGATGTCCAGGTAACCTGGATGGAAAATCCTTTTGCAAACTTGTGTGAGGGATCCGTCACAAGTTTAAGTGCAAAAGAGCATGACAGCCTCATTGACTTATCTTGTAACAGTGCTTTAAAATTTACGTTTTCTCAAAAATCTTTGACTGATTTTTGGATTCATACTCTCTCTGTTTTTGATGCCATTTCCGACAACATACTTATGCGAAGCTGGATTTTCTGCATTGGTGGCACTCAAGACAAAATACCGGAATAAGCTTAACGTCGAGCCTGATCTCCGCTGGCAACTTTCTTCACTCCAGCCCGACATACAGCGCTTAGTAAATGCTAAACAACATCAACCTTCGCATTAGGTGAGTGACATAGATTTAGCCTATGATTGTTAATGATGTCTGATTGTTAAGTGATTTTTTGTTATCAGTTTAACTTTCTTGGTTGTTCGCTCTGTACGTGCTTTCGATTTGCGCTTGTCACTCGCGCCAGACTCTAATCTTGCTTTGTCCAGTGCTCCAGTTCTCTTCTTTTCCGGTTTTGACTGTTTGTGACGGGCTCAACCCTGCTTTTCCTGTTACCTCTGACTGATTGCTCCGCTGACGGTCTACCCGCTGCCGACCTCTGCCTGGATTTGGTTTTCCGTTCATTTAAGAAGTGTCAACCCGAGTCTCATGGGGCTTGGTGACTTGTTATGTACATTTTATGTTTATTCAATTAATTACCAGTTCATTCAATAAAGACAGGTAACAGTAATGCTTCTGAGTACTCAATTACCAACACGACACAAATAGCGGGTTCATTAACAAAATAGCAGTGGGCCGCGGAAACATTTGTGTTTGGTTGTGTGGGCCATGAGATAATAAAGGTTGGGAACCACTGTTCTAGAGAGTATCTGATTGGACAAAAATCTGTGTAGGTCAAGATGCGTAAAAGCTATATTTCCCCCCCAAAATAATTTTATTATATAAAATTAATACATTTATTTTTAAATGCTTAAATCTTCAAAAGCTTTTCGTTAACTTTTACTTGTACATTATTATACAGATGGCTTCAAATCCAAACATGGACGAAACGCCACAGAACTCAAATTTTCTCGAGCAACCATGCAAGGTCTATTAAACACTTCACACATTAGCCATTAAAACGACGAAATGAAAACAATGCAATTTTGTTTCCGAAATTTTCCCACCAACAAGGAATGCAAATAAAGTTGTGTGCTCTTGTTTCTGGATCAAACAAATGGAGCCCTGAATAATAAAGACATCTCAAGCTACAAACCAAAAATAGAAAGGTCGCAGAGTAAAGCCGGAGACTATGTATGGTTGTCTGTGTGTGCGTGCGTGCCTTTTAAAGGGGCAGGTCCCCTTCCCAGTTCCCAGTTCCCAGACAGAGGATGCCTTTGGAGGCCCTCTAGAGAGAAGACTATGTGAATGCGTTACGACAGCTGATGCCTGTTCCCTCACCACTAGAATCCTAAAACACAAACCATCTTGCCAATAAAATCACATCAACTGAGCAACAAATGCTCATTGCTAACGCAAGGCTCTCGTGAGAATCGGCACACACCTATGGCACTGGAACTTGCCTGGAACCGACCACATAGATCACCTAATACGACAACATAACTATGGCAAAAGTATGCATTAAAAGTGCCAACATCATACCAGCTGTATCTTGTGAGAACTGTAGAGCACCGATCACCGATCTTTAGAACCAGTATCTGCCGATACGATCACCGATTACCGATCACAGTAGGGCTGCAACTAACGATTATTTTGATAATCGATTAGTTGGGCGGTTATTTTTTCGATTAATCGGATAAAAATGTAATTGCATCTTTTGCTTTTAATAAGTAAATCAGATATGGGAAAAGTATACACAACTGAACTCATTAGCCTTCTCCCAAAATGTTGTGAATGTCTCCATAATTAATACACCTGGTGAGTTGATTCAGGTTTGTCATATTAGAAGCAACTGACAATAGTCTCTCCCAAACGTGGGAGCGAGGGGAGGGGAGGGTCGGCCAAGGAAATCATTTTTTTGTGCCATGAAAAGTGAGATATTTGTCATTCAAATGTAGTGAAGTACGGTAAAAAGTAAACAGAAAAAGTAATACTTAAGTACACTTTTTGAGTATTTGTACTTAAGTACAGTTCTCAAGTAAATGTACTTCGTTACCCACCTCTGAACTAAATAAACCACCAAACCAGGGTATTTAGCCTATTATGTACTTTGCAAAGTGCAAACGCCACAAATTGGGTTTTACTAATATAATCTTTAATTTTGTCATTTAAAACACCTCTCCCTTTTAAACTTTAAAACTGCGCAGCTTGAAGAGATGCATGTAAAACACGTCTGACTTTAAAACTGCGCACCTCGCGCTGCACGGAGAGACGCATGCACCGAGAGACACGTCTGACTTTAAAACAGCACAACTTGTGTCGCACGGAGAGACGCATCCACGGAGAGACACGTGTGACTTTTAAACTGCGCATCTCGCGCAGCACGGAGAGACACGTGTGACTTTTAAACTGCGCATCTCCGGCTGCAGGGAGAGACAAGTGTGACTTTAAAACTGCGCACCTCGCGCAGCACGGAGAGAGACGTCTGACTTTAAAACTGCGCACCTCGCACTGCACGAAGAGACGCATCCACGGAGAGACACGTCTGACTTTAAAACTGCGCAACTCATGCTGCACGGAGAGACACATCTAAAACGGTAATTTTAAAAGGGAAGAAGATGTGCTTGATTTATAACTGCGCAGCTCGCAAGTGACGTCACAGACCAACTAATCGATAATGAAATTCGTTGACAACGAATTTCATTATCAATTATTATCGATTTTATCGATTAGTTGTTGCAGCCCTAGATCACAGCCTTCTATTTTTTATGTAGAATTATTTATTTAACAATTTTAAAGAACTGTGTATCCACCTTATTTTTGCCGTAAATGTGGGCGCCGCCATCTTTGAACTGTTTGTGTTTAGTCTTCCAGTGAGCCACTATAGCTAATGGCAGTTGCATTGCGAATGAGACAAGTGTGTTGTTTTGATTGGCTAGTTAATATTTATTATGGCTTAATGTGTGCAGTTAGAGCTTGCCATAATAGCCGGTACAAATGCAAAAAAATGTCTACAAAACATTGGTTTTTACCTTAATCCACGCACCAGAGCTGAATCTGGACGTCGCGAACCCAATGATCTGCATCCATTATTCATTATTTTAGCCCACTGAATGCCCTTTCTCCTGGACAATAGGGCTGTGACGGTGACAACCGCACCACCGTGGTGGTAAAGTGCCATGACGGTGGCGAACTGCCACCGGCGGTAGTGCACGTCACTCTGACAAATATAGGTGTAATAAATATGAGAGTTGCGATAACGATTGCTAGTTGTAGCCTTTCAGTTGTGGATGGTTTTATTTAAAAGATTTTACATTAACAGAAATTATTGCCATACATTTCCGTTGGTGCGTTCGAGCGCGGGCCTGCACGGCAAAACCCAGGTTATTCTGCGGGTTTTGCAATGGATCTGGTTGTGAAATGAACAGATACGTAAAATCAAAACTGGCTATGACCCACTTGCTTAGTGTCGGAGCGCGCGCAGGTTTTGCCGCGGTTGCGGAGAGACTAGGGCTGCAGCTATCGATTCTTTTACTAATCGAGTATTCTACTGATTTTCCATTGATTAATCGGGTATTCGGATAATAAGTACTTTTTCTTTATTAAAAAGCAATACTAAATATACAAGAGAAAATAAGACAGGTCTCTTAAAATGAGTAAAACAACTAATTTGTTTCCTTTTTAGAACAATTAGTTTTTATTGCTGAAATAGCATACATTAATATCTGTGAAAACTAAACCCATTTAGTACATTCCATTGCCATATTAAATTCAAAATGCAATATAATACAAATATATAAATAAGAAACATGAATAAAAATGGAAATAATAATTTCAAACAATAGCCTATGACTTTTATTTTGGCAGGTTGTCAGAAGACGCTTATTTTTTAGTATGTCTGTTTCTTCACTCAAACAATAACATGTTTGTGAAATAAACTCTCAGCGCAACTCTGGAGGTGAAGTTCATGTCCTCATTCAGCGCAGACGCAGACAAATTCATGAGCATCACGCGTGTAGCACGTTAAACTGTGCAGTTCATTCACTCAGACACGCAGACCAGACAGATGAAATGTGTAAATAACAGGATTCGGTGTCCACTAGTCCGCATCTAGTTTGATGGACTCAATGCAGCCGGAAAACAAGTTTCACTCGTAAAATAGACTAAAACTAAGTAAAATATCAGTTCACCATTTCAATAAGCTATTAGGGCTGTGACGGTGGCAGTTTTTTACCACCACGGTGGTAATAGACAAATCGACCGCGGTGGTGCGGCGGTTGAGAAATATATATTATTTATATAAATAATATTTATATTATTATATTTGCGTGTAGCAACCACATGACGAGTGGAAGAGAAATATAGACCTTATTTAAATACTTGAAATTGTTAAATAATTGAAATATGATATCTGAAATAAATGAGGATGAAACATCCCTCAATGTTTAACGTGCAAATCCATCAGTGAAACGGCCCACTACAGCATATAAAACATTTAAATAAACATCAGTAAATAATGAAAACTTAAATGATATAAGAAAGCTAAATACTAAATAAAAAAGCTCTTGTTGCAGTAACTTCAGTCAGTGGCGTATTAACCCTTACAGTCCTTAACAATTCCATTTGAAACAAACTGTTTAAACCTACATTGGCTTTCCTATTCAGATTGCCATAAAAACTTTACTTTTTCCGACTCGTTGATGTGAAACTTACTTGTTGACATTGTCCAGATTAAAATGTGTACAGCTGCACTAAATGCGCGCTCAGAAGATGTGCACAGGAGCTCAAATGAAGAGATGTCTCTCCGCAACCGCGGCAAAAACCTGCGCGCGCTCCGACTAAAAAAGCAAGCGGGTCATAGCCAGTTTTGGTTTTACGTATCTGTTCATTTCACAACAAGATCCATTGCAAAACCCGCAGAATAACCTGGGTTTTGCCGTGCAGGCCTGCGCTCGAACGCACCAACGGAAACGTATGCCAATAATTTCTGTTAATTTAAAATCGTTTAAATAAAACCATCCACAACTGAAAGGCTACAACTAGCAATCGTTATCGCAACTCTCATATTTATTACACCTATATTTGTCAGAGTGACGTGCACTACCGCCGGTGGCAGTTCGCCACCGTCATGGCACTTTACCATCGGGTGCGGTTGTTACGGCAACCGTCACAGCCCTATAAGCTATCAGTTATTTATCAGCATGAGAAATACGTGTGAGCGTGTGAACATACTAAAATGCGTGTGTCGCACGGTGAATGCATTTGCATGAGACTTGAGAGCCCTGTAACATGAATAGAGTTTAGCGGGCTGTGCGTCAGTAATAACGGTCCGTGGGGAAACGCAGTGCTCCGTGTGTACTGTAGTTAAATGGATTGAACGAGGCTTCGAGGCAACAAAAATTGCCTCGATGATTTTTTGTATACGAAAAACTCGAGTTACTCGAGGAATCGTTTCAGCCCTAGGAGAGACATCTATTCATTTGCGCTCCTGCGCACATCTTCTGAACGCGCATTTAGTGCAGCTGTACACATTTTAATCTGGACAATGTCAACAAGTAAGTTTCACATCAACGAGTCGGAAAAAGTAAAGTTTTTATGGCAATCTGAATAGGAAAGCCAATGTAGGTTTAAACAGTTTGTTTCAAATGGAATTGTTAAGGACTGTAAGGGTTAATACACCACTGACTGAAGTTACTGCAACAAGAGTTACTGCAACTTTTTTATTTCATATTTAACTTCCTTATATCATTTAAGTTTTCATTAGTTACTGATGTTTATTTAAATGTTTTATATGCTGTAGTGTGCCGTTTCACTGACGGATTTGCGCGTTAAACATTGACGGATGTTTCATCCTCATTTATTTCAATTTCAAGTATTTAACAATTTCAAGTATTTAAATAAGGTCTGTATTTCTCTTCCACTCGTCAAGTGGTTGCTACATGCAAATATAATAATATAAATATTATTTATATAAATAATATATATTTCTCAACCACCGCACCACCGTGGTCGATTTGTCTATTACCACCGCGGTGGTAAAAAACTGCCACCGTCACAGCCCTACTGGACAATTCACCTTCTAGACTAAAATAACTAATAAACCTCGTTCAAAGGCAGGCATTTATGGTGAGAGTGACACTAAATGTAGAAAAATATAATTATTACATATCATAGATTCCATAATTAATGTATTAATATAATTACATAAACAAAACATAGTTAGCACAACTAAATAAACAGTACGCAAATAGTGGTATAATAATATTAGCAGCATTTACAATTTAGCTGTTAGCATTTTTATGTGTATTTAGCAGTTTAAAACTTAACAGGCTAAAGTAAACCTTCCTGCCAGCGGATCGCAGCTGCATAACTAAGTTAACAGTTACAGGATATGACTTTTCATTAATTTGGCAGACACTTTCATCCCAATCACATTTAACGTTTTGTCAACACGCTAAACAGTACTGATAGCCTAGCTTACCAGGCCATGTTACTATGAGGATTAAAGCTGAAGTAAACAAGGGAGAGAATGAACAACATGAAATCATTTTTATTTAATAGACATACAAACAGACAGTTATTGGTTAGTATGTGTTGAGTTGTTTTTAGAAAGTTGTGATGGATGCTGCAGCTTGGTGGAGACCTGCGATACAAGAGCAACCAGCCGTCTCCATTCTTCCGTTATTAGTTGTAAAGATCTAAAATATCCATTTTGCTCCACTTTGACTGGGATTCACATCTGCTATTAAAAACACGAATTTCTGGTCTATGTCATGTACAAATTTCGACCAACTTTCCCACTGTGCATGTAAGTTACTGGTTACTTAACGTTACGTCTCTGTGCTTTTATAGTTGCGCATCGAAGAATTGAATATATCTTCATATATATCAGGCCACTTCATCCTCCTACTGTGTAATACATCACGGGTGTGGAAAAATATTCACCAGAGCTGTTTTAAAGGTGTTTTGAGCATGCTCCCGCGACACCACTTCCATTGTTTTCCACTGGTCGGCTAATGAAACGGAAGTCTCAAGCCAAAAAGGAAGTACATCACATTGTTTACATCCGCATTCAAAAATAAGGTGGATATTACCTAATGAATTAAGAGATGAAAAGGAATCATAAATTGACAACTTGCAAACAACATATTCCTCTGCCTTTTTAGAAAGTAAACATAAATGAAAGCAGCCATAGGAACAGAGTATAACATGTTTAATAATTATGAAAAAGCAACAGAATAAAACAAACACGTACAAACAGCAAACTTTCGGGAATGACAACCCCATTTAAATGTGGGAGTGAATGCTCTGATAGTTACACGTGTCCGCATTTGTGATGATTGACACACTAGTAACCATAGCAATGTTCTGCAGGGCTCGAGTCGACATTAATGCTTGTCTGCTTGTCCGGGACAAGTGAATGTTTTGTATGGGCAAGTGACAGAGAATTTTACTTGCCCGACCAGACAAGCAACTTGAAAAAAATAACAGTGCTACGAAAAAAAATCGGTCTGTGCTAAGAATAATAAGAATAGCACATTAGACAGAGCCGCGTGTTTGTGTGAATTGCGTTTGCCGTTGTGCTTATTTGAGTGTGACAATAATCAATGGCGCACCACACTGAGTCCATATAACGGATATATGCGTACGCTGAATCCTGTTATTGAACGTTAAGTGTCATCTGGCTGTTCTGCGTGTCTGAGCGGCACAGATAAACATATACACGAGTGATGGTCAAGGATTAGTCTGCGTCTGCACTGTATGAGGATATAAACAAAAACTTCATCTCCAGAGTTGCTGTGAGTTTATTTTACAAGTATTCTACTGTTTGAGTGAAGCTATCGTCAAACGCACAATAACTCGAGCGTCTTCCCGATGACCTGTCAAAATAAAAGTCCTGTTAACTTGAACACTCAGACGAAAAAAGATACTGTAGTATTTGCTAAAGGAAATTGTAGTACCCTTGTAATAAATTGATAAACTGTAGTAAACACTGTAGTATACTATTATACTATATATACTGCAGTTTACTATAGCAAATAACACTATAGTATACCATAGTAATTTATGTTGACAAATACTATATACCTATTGTATAGTAAAAAATGAAATAAACAGAACTAGAAAAAATAAAACAAATTTAGGTAAAAATTAAATTATGTAAAATTAAACTAAAAAGTATACTGGCCCCAATTTATCCATCTGTATGTAACATTAATGTCATTTGTCAGTTACCTGCCTGTATTCATGTGATGAACTGCACTTGCATTTTTTTTAAGATGACAACAGATGTTTTACACTTGTGCTACAAGTGTTTGGCCTGTGCTACAAAACTTTAAACCTCTGTAGCACCAGTGCTATGTGCAAAAAAGTTAACGTACAGCCTTGACACTAATAATAATTAATGCTTGCCTTTGTTGTATAGCAATCATGGAGAGTATTAACACATTAAGGTGGCCGCAGCAGACACTAGGTAAAATGCTTAGAAGCAAACTTGACCAATCAGAATCCAAAACAATTATATTGACACTTCAAATTAAATATCATTTTTTATATTAGGACAAGTAATATTTGTATTCGGACAAGTGAATGACAAATTTGCATGTCCGATGGACAACCACATGACAATGCTTGATGTCAAGCCCTGGTTCTGGCGTCTCGCAGCTGTAAGAATATAACCCGTTTGGTATCTGTTATTCTTCAGAGATTCGCTTTACCCATCAGTACCTCTGACAGATGTTTTGGTGTTTTGTTGTAGAGCGCTCTTTTGCAGTGTTGCCATGTTCATTTATTTTTAACCACTTTTATGTTTGTTGTTTGGTCTTAGATTATAAAGCTCGACACTTTAGGTGTTAAAAATGGTCAGTTGCAGATACAAGAGATTTTTGGGTCTTATGAAATATAAATTATTTGTATTTTTAAGGTTTATTTTGGGCTTGTCTTTAGCCCTATTCGCACGGGATTAGTATTATCTGGGGACCTCGTGCGATTTAGAAATGACCTCTCCACATCTGTATTTCACGTGGCGCATTCGCACGGGATAAGTGAAGCCTGTGATTTTACTCAAATTTAAGGACTTATTTTCTGGATATGATGGCAAGGCTTTGCATATAGTTTGTATAGCCTATATTGTATGGTGTATAATGATATATGACTTTACCTGTCAGCATTTGAGACCCGCGATCGCGAACCAGACAGAAGATCGAGAGTTTCCATGAGAAATAACAAAACGGGAGACTCCCGGCCAAAACGACAGTGTTGGCAGACTTATGGATATGACATAGCACCCGAAATAATATCAAAACACTTCAACACAGCCTCCATTATTCGCAAACGGTGGATAAAACTAGGCATGCACCGATACCATTTTTTAAAGACCGAGTACGAGTATCGATATTTTTTTTTTGGTACTCGCCGATACCTATAACCGATGCCTGTATAATGTACAATAATGTTAATAAACCAGTATCTTACTGGTGCATTTTCTTTTTTTCTTTTGTTTTTAGGTCTACTTAAATTTAAGTACTACTTTTTAATCAAGTTCTATTTTTTATGATAAGTAGCACAATTTTACTAGCACATTTACTTCAGTTTGAAGTAAACAATATACTCTGTGGTCAAATTATAAAAAATTTAAGGGGGGTGGTGTGGTAAAATGTGAGTGTATTATAACTTGTTCAAGTCAACCTGACTTTTATTTTGACGGGACGCTGCAAAGAGCGTTTGTTTAAATTACCCGGACTTTTATTTTGACGTATCGCCACAAATGGTGTTTGTTTATGTGTTCGTGTCCTCGTGCAGTGAAACGCTGGCGCTGAAAGCTCCACAAGCACAATGCGTTCAGTACACGCAACCGCACCACTCTTTCACACACTGTAACATAAAACAAGCAGAATACATATTTAAACAGTATCTGAATATTTCGTTAACTGTTACGTTAGCTGTTCAGTGCTAATTTCTTGTTAGGAAATGCCTGGATTCCTCGATTCTGTCCGCGTTTTCCAGATTGCGGAAATCATAGGGCTCTATGTATGTCACGTGAGGTATCGGTCTTTGGTATCGGTCTGTAATTACGAGTACATGAGCTTGGTATCGGGCCGATATCGATAGATAAAACCTTAAAAAATGATATATGAGCCCGCCAAATCACAGAGATGCCGATTCACACGGGACTAATATTACCACAGGACCTCGGTTTTCGTCAAAATATGGTAGGTAATTTGCGGGGGAATTTTTACTGTACAAATTACAGACATGGCCGATTCGCACAGGATTAAGATCACAGACAACCTCTGCAATTTTTACAAATGACTAGAGGTCCCTAGGTCAGTGTTTCCCAACCCTGGTCCTCGGGGCACACCTTCCAAAATGTTTTAGTTTTCTCCCTATATGAAACACCTGATTGGTGAGTTTTACAGTATATAGGGAGATATCTAAAACATTCTGGACGGTGTGCCCTGAGGACCAGGGTTGGGAAACACTGCCCTAGGTAATACTAATCCAGTGCAAATATGACTTTTGTTTCCTGTTTTTTTCCTCTATGAAGATCTGGCAACACTGTCACTTTAGCGAAGGGCTCGTGAGAGTGGCTAACGTTAGCCCCGTATCAAAAGACTTCTTTCATTGCTGTTTTCTAGCACCTCACATACAGACAAAAGCACATGGGCGTTTAGAAACGTCATGAACACATAATTATTGAGTTCGGTTCCGTACACAATGCATATAATTTTGGTAAATGCTGTTGTCACTGTCTGCATTTTTCGGGGGTTAATTCGATAGTAGAATGCAGTTATCACTCTGGTAAACAGAATTTATCTGCAGTGTGTACTGCAGTTTACTTCAGAGTGCAACAAAAAGGAGTGACAGGCAACCGACAGCTGAGTGAGTGACTGAGCTCTTTTGATCGGCCTTCTACACTGCGTTCCAAATTATTATGCAAATGATATCTTTCTCTGGTTTTCCTAATTTGTCAATGCAAATGACAGTCAGTATAATTTTCAAGTAATCAACAGTTAGGGTACATTTGGAATTTTATTGAACAAACCTCCCACTGACAACAGTATTTATTTAAAAAATGAAAAACTCAAAATGCACTGTTCCAAATTATTATGCACAACAGAGTTTGAAAACATTTCATAGGTTGTAAAAAACTGAAAATGGTCATTTGTTGAATTTGCAGCATTAGGAGGTCATATTTACTGAAATCAAAAGCTATTTCAATCAAAAACATCCTAACAGGGCAAGTTACATGTTAACATAGGACCCCTTCTTTGATATCACCTTCACAATTCTTGCATCCATTGAACTTGTGAGTTTTTGGATAGTTTCCGATTGAATTTCTTTGCAGGATGTCAGAATAGCCTCCCAGAGCTGCTGTTTTGATGCTAACTGCCTCCCACCATCATAGATCTTTCGCTTGAGGATGCTCCAAAGGTTCTCAATAGGGTTGAGGTCAGGGGAGGATGGTGGCCACACCATGAGTTTCTCTCCTTTTATGCCCATAGCAGCCAATGACACAGAGGTATTCTTTGCAGCATGAGATGGTGCATTGTCATGCATGAAGATGATTTTGCTACGGAAGGCATGGTTCTTCTTTTTGTACCATGGAAGAAAGTGCTCAGTCAGAAACTCTACATACCTTGCAGAGTTCATTTTCACACCTTCAGGGACCCTAAAGGGGCCCACCAGCTGTCTCCCCATGATTCCAGCCCAAAACATGACTCCGCCACCTCCTTGCTGACGTCGCAGCCTTGTTGGGACATGGTGGCCATATACCAACCATCCACTACTCCATCCATCTGGACCATCCAGGGTTGCACGGCACTCATCAGTAAACAAGACTGTTTGAAAATTAGTCTTCATGTATGTGTGGGCCCACTGCAACCGTTTCTGCTTGTGAGCATTGGTTAGGGGTGGCCGAATAGTAGGTTTATGCACAACTGCAAGCATCTGGAGGATCCTACACCTTGAGGTTTTCGGGACTCCCGAGGCACCAGCAGCTTCAAATACCTGTTTGCTGCTTTGCAATGGCATTTTTGCAGCTGCTCTCTTAATCCGATGAATTTGTCTGGAAGAAACCTTCCTCATTCTGCCTTTATCTGCACGAACCCTTCTGTGCTCTGAATCAGCCACAAATCTCTTCACAGTACGATGATCTCGCTTAAGTTTTCGTGAAATATCTAATGTTTTCATACCTTGTCCAAGACATTGCACTATTTGACGCTTTTCGGCAGCAGACAGATCCTTTTTCTTTCCCATATTGCTTGAAACCTGTGGCCTGCTTAATAATGTGGAACGTCCTTCTTAAGTAGTTTTCCTTTAATTGGGCTCACCTGGCAAACTACTTATCACAGGTGTCTGAGATTGATTTCAGTGATCCAAAGAGCACTGAGACACAATACCATCCATAAGTTTAATTGAACAATATAAAATTAAATGTTTACGACACTTAAATCCAATTTGCATAATAATTTGGAACGCAGTGTATATAGTGAAGCTATTTAAAGCAATTATTGGCCGATAATGATCGGCGACCGATCAATCGGAGCACCCTTAGTATGTTTTCTGTTTTTAAATAGGGTGAAGCATCATAACAAAACATATGCAATTTTATGCACATTCTCCTCAGAGGAATTACAGTCTATAGTATGAAAATGTTATGTCATTGTATTTGAAAGGCATTCAATTTTATATTTCACGTGAAAAAGTTTTTTGGTGTTCAATAAACATCCCATTACTGTGCAGTTTGATGAGAGATGGGTGTAGCTTCTGAAGACACAAGAGACAGCAATAACACACCACATCACATTTCAATATCAAAATACAGTGACAACTATGCACAAACACGTCAAAAAAAATATTTTGTTGGATTGTTTTTAGATGTCTGAACTGTTTGGACAGGATTAGAAGACAACTAGAAGCCTTTATTCCTGTCAAAAACAAGTATGCAAACTTAATATTAAACAAAACGCAAAACAAGTCCTATGACAAAAAAACATCAAGTAACTAAATATGAAGAGTTTGGTTCCAAAATTAGATTTTTAAACATTTTGAAGAATCATGTTTTTTATTGTGCATTCCAATTAATATCAATCAAACTGCAGTTTTTATTTAAGCAATAATAACTCAAAAATACAGCTAACTAACACAATATAACACAATAAAAACATGATAACATAATAAAAAACATGATTTTTGAAAAAAAAATTTAAACCGAGTTATCTCATTTTGGAACCAAACTCTTCATATGCAACCAACCAAAGACATCCATTTCGCAGATGATTACGTAAGCTGTTTTGCTGAATCTTAAGCAGACAACCTTATTAATCCTTTTCGCATTTCATAAAGTTTAATTTCTATTCTAATTTTCATCAGTCAATAATCACATCTATTATTAATAAGAGATGTGCTCGCTTTTTATGTCAGGACCTTGAAATGACTGTAAAATTCTATGCCTAACCAATGTTTATATAATAAATTTAATAGGCAGGAATGTTATATTGTGCATTCAGTCACTCATTTTCATCTCCCGTCCTTCAACCATTCACTTATCTATCAGTGCCCACACCCCCAAAGACGAAGCCTAATGCGCGGGTGTAAGAGGGTTGTTGCTGGAAGGGATACAGCTACGGCCGGAAGTAATGCAAAATCTCGCAATAAAATTACAATAAATTACATTAGCTAATGCCTACCCCAACCCTAAACCTAACCTTACAATAATAAAATAGTAATTAACTGTTGTCAGCGTGACAAAAATCATGCGGTATTGAAGTGAGCATACCCAGTGGAGGTAGCTGTATCCCTTCTAGCCAAAGCCGTGTAAGAGGCGCATGCTATGATGAAGCGGAAGATCCGACAGAGCAAACGAGTGAAGCACTTAATCTTGTAACTGAAATAAATATGTTTTGCTTAAACTTTAAGAAATATACTATTGTATAAAGCTCTCTAACAATACTGCAAAGCATACAAAATGTTAACGCTATACATCACGTTAAATACTATTTAATTGTGAGTCGCTACTGGTAAAAGCCAAACGCGTATCAATGCAGCTTTCATGAAGAATGAAAAAAAAGAATAATCACTAAAAGCCTTCAGGTCTCGCAGGTTGTTTGAGACAGTAGTGAGCCGTGATGTTTGAGCCTTGGCCCTCTGCGCACGCGCAGCCCCCCCCCCAACACACACACACACACACTTACCACAGTACTGTGCTTTCCAATAGAAGTGAGACTACATCATTATACTAGGGATGCACGATAAATTATCGGCCATATCGGTAAATTATAGCCGATAAATTATGAATCATTTTCTCTGGTTAAACCACTTCAGCTGCACGCTAAGTTAAAACCCAGTACAATACTGTCGTTCTGTCATGATCATTCACTTACTTATTAGCAAGACATTGTTAATGTAGATACAGTGTGTAGATATTTATGAATGTGTAAATTATAGGAACAAAAGCATATTTTTTTAAAGCCGATTGCTGTCTGAAGGCTTTCTGTCTTGAAACCAGTTAGACACGTGGCTATTAAAATCACTTTTCTGGGTTGCTCTGGAAGAACATCTATAATTTTTTAATTAAATAAACATACCAGAAAAGTTTAAAAGTTAAAGAATCATTAATTAGTGTAAAGTAGGCTTGGTGCATGATTTTCTGGGAAAAAGAGAACTAATGGTTACCTTGTTTTCTGCAGTGAATGTTTTCAAATAAAAGCAGCTGTCCACTTTTTGCCTTTTGTTTCAGTCTCAGAAGATGCAATATTAATATTTAGATACTGTATATCGGCCAATATATCGATTATCGGCTTCCAGTGTTAAATAATTATCGGTTATCGGCCAAAATTTACATATCGGTGCATCCCTACATTATACCATCACACTTACCACATGATACATTTACAATGCTACTCCAGACTTGTTACGCAACAAGCCGAACACAGCAAGACAGCTATCACAAAAATAACATGCAATACAAATACAAATCATTATTAAACATATGCATTATGATCGGCTCTTCAACGGAATAATGGACCACATGACAGATACTGCCTCCCAGTTTGATCATAAACCAACACAGACTAACGTACACAATGCCAGTTTAAAAAGCGACACCTCATGAGAGGGCTCTCAGCAAAGAAAACCGGTGCTACACTAGCAGACAGTAAACAGAGATCCACCAGCGAATAAACTATGAATATAATAAACATTAATATTAAACTGGTAACGTTACAGTGAACTAAACGTATGGAACTGACCGTAGTAAATTTACCATTTATCTGATAAAATGTCACTGTTATGCAGAATAACAGCAAATATGAAATTTAAGAAAAAATCACTCGTCTCAAATAAAGGTCAATGTTCAATTGTTCAATTGTTCACATCAGCAACCAAAATGAATTCTCCCTCCAGTTGTTTTGAACAATTTTTATCAGCTTTTCTCTTTTTTTTTCCTAGACTTGATAAAGTTCATCCACATGCTGTTTTGAATGACGTTTTCCACATTCCTTCTTCTTTTGCAGTTTTTTGGCAGTTGGCGAACCAACTTCGTGTGCTTCTTCTGCTTTACAAGACTGTGGGTGAACAACCCCCCAATTGGCGGAAAGTTAGCAAAAAACAAAGCACACCCATTTAGAGAAAAGTCAAGTTTTACTCATTTACTGTCACTCAAAATGAATCTCTCCCATTGATTTACTGTACTGTCAGCCAGCGGTATGCTACTAGAAGGCGCCCCAACCCCGTGTAAGCACACGTTCGACTTCTTGCAGCATGCGCAGGCTGTGCAGACAGCGTATGACATCACAGAACTGTGACTGCTCTGTGATCTTGAAATACTCTCGTGAGACTTGGAAATCTCACGTGGATAGAGTCCACATCGATCCAGGAAGTCAAATATACATATCTAATAGAGAAAATCGTCCAACTTTTATTGAAAATAATATTTTAAAGTTTTTAAATATTATTTTTTACGATAGGACCCTGAGGGTTCGCTGCTGGTTTGAGATATACGCACGCCCAGGGAGTCAAAGCACAAAATACTAAACTGAGTTTTCTTTCACGTCTTCTTACTCTGAAACGGACATATAACACAAAAGGACGTCAAAATTCCCATATTAACATGAATCCTTGTAAAGGTAGTTCGTTTCATGAACAAACAGTTGGGAAACAAAATGCATGTGTGTTACAGTATAGTACGTTAGCTCTTAAAGGGGCAGCAGCATAATAAAGATCTCTGTTTATAATGTTCATCAAACAACAAAGGACGAGCCCAAAAACACACACTGATATTAAAAGAATTATGTCATGCATTCTGACTTTACAATGTTAAACGTGCTGTCTTCTCATGCTTAACATGGTCAACTTGTCAAAAAACGAGTTGGGCGTATTACGTAGTATTTCTGTGCTCGATACACTCCCCCAGCGATCGTACAGGTTTCCGAAAGTTTTTTTCCAACATATTCACCTTTTTCGCGATGCGCGAAATTACCCATTATGCCTTGCGTATGCATGTAGGGCTGATGCTTAAGAGTTCCGGTTCGCCGCTTGATCCCATTAGTTAGGCATTACCAAGTTAGCTTGAAAGCTTTTAAACGGACGTTATAACACTTTTATGTCATTTAAAACAGTATAATGTCAAAGAGCAGTCTCTAAATTACTTCACAGGGGCCGCACAGGCATGAGTTTTTAACCTAGAACGTAAAAAACAACCTTGTCTCTCACCATAAGAAGTTGGACAGCGACATCTACTGGGATGATGACATTAAACTCCAGCCAGCAGGCACATTTGATATATCCTTATGTATGTAGGCGGCCAATTAATAAAAACACTTTACGCAGCGTTAACATTGGACAAATTCTTTGCCATCTACATCAACCCTCAACAGTTCACATTTCTAAAGCGGAGGTTGCTGAATCCAGTGTTCTTAACAGGGGAGTCATAATCTAACGGGAAGATTTTTGATACCCACACCAGATATAAATAAACCTGATCATATCGCATAGGATCTTTTATAAAATAACGCAGTATTGGAGACATCTGGATGCTTCAGTGTGACTGGTTTTGGTATGTCATGTAGCGATACAACTGCTGTGTTGTTAAACGTGCCTTTAGTTTATTTATAGAGCTACAATACTGACTTGGCCAAACATACACTTAAATAAATTACATACAAATTACTTTTAAATTGTGTGCATTTCCTGCTTCATCCATGGCGAATACGTATGTCTGAATACAGCACAACTGTAATATTAAACTTAAACTTTAACATTTGATATTATAATGAATTATTATGTCACTTAGCCCTGGATATATGCTTCATGTGTTAACAGTGATGTACTGTGCAATAACAATAAAGTAAATATCGAAGTAAACAATATTGTGATGTTTTTGAGATGTGCAGAATGCAGTAGTCAGAGCTAAGACCGAGCTGTCTTTAAATGTTATTTACTTTACGCTCTTGTTGTGTCATGTGGTAACACTCGTTCGTAAGGTTTTCTGAGCTTTCTGTGGCTGTTGTGAAAGCCTTTTACCGCAAAAATTATTAGAGAAACTTTATTTTTACCCATTAACAGAAATGTCCTCTAACATAGTAACAAATACAAAACGGAAGTGCAGAGCATAAAGCAGGAAGTCACTCGCGGTAATGGCGCCCTCCATGAAGACGTCAAGAAAAAGGTGGATTAGGCATGCTCATTTCAGTTAATTTCCCTAACCGAGAACCGAACATTAACCGTTAACTGATGAGATTATAATATTAAATAAAGATACATGCTGCGTCTCATTTCGAAGGCGTCCACCGGAGGTCGCGTTTGTCCGCCATTGCATGCGACATCCGGATGACGCAGACTTCGAAATGAGACACAGCTACAGTTGACGAGGGTCTGTGACATTTTAAAAATACAAACATTTTATTTTCACAGATTTATTTTAACATGCAAACAGCAGCATAACTAATAAATCATCAACAGCACCTGCATTCACATGATGATTTTTCACAAACCTGCGGCGTTTTGGAAAATGGAGAAAAACTAAAATATAATTCCAAAGCATAAAATAACAGGCAAGAAAATAACTTGAATAATTAACAAATTATGACAAAACGAAAACACAGAAGAACCGGCAAAGTTTATTTCTGTCAGAAAGTTTTATCATCAAATAAAAATAGCAGGCCTACCTCAATACAAAGCTTGGAGTTTTTATTTAATAAAGTAACATGTTTACGTGTTGTGGGGACAGTCTGGAGCCTGTTGACAGTTAGACCCGCGGCAGAAAACACCCTTTCAGATGGCACGGATGTCCCAGGAATGCAGAGATAACGCCTCGGGAATCGCGTTTCATTTGCTTTCCAACAGCCAGGATTAATATCCAAAGAGGGCATAAATTTGTTTTAACATATATAAATCCGATCTGCTAACCCCACGCAAAATACAAACATTATTATGACTTATTCATATTTCACATTCACATTTTTACATCACGTCTAAAAAAAGGGAAACCACGGGTCGTGCCGTTTTCTTCTCCTTTCCAAAGCGCACAGGCGGCCGATGCTAAGCATTCATGAGATAAGTTTATGTAAAGGATAAATTGATGGCTAGCACTAAAATTCCCTTGCAGTAGCTCTGCTATTTACTTTGCTGAGCTTCATTTCGCTGTGGTGTGTAGACACGCCGGGAAGACAGAGAATGTCACAGCGCATGTCGCGTGTCTACATTTAAAACAACGAACTTGAGCAAGGCTGCCAGTGACGCACTCCGTTTGGAGGAGTAAAGCCCTGACAAATGTGGCCTCAACAATCAGATGAATTACACTTGTACAGTTTTGTCAAGCGATTTGCGTGATTTTAATCTGTCTCGAAAACGTTTCGGAGGGCATTTACACCTGGTCGCATGCGTCTGCAAGCTCTGTGAGTTAACACATGTTTAGCATATTTTTCTTTCACCATACAGAAAACTAAAAACATGTATGATTTAATAGTTATTTAAAAACGTATTATTAAATTATTATTATTAAAAAATATATTATTTAACTTAAAATAAACATACCTTTTAAATCGTTTAACTGATAGTATTAATCGGTCAAATTTTTTACTATCAGTTAACGGTTAAACGGTCAATATGAGCATCCTAAGGTGGATAAAACTGTTTCGTAACAATTTTTCTTAGTCCCTTATTGGACGATTCTCCCAAAAAAGCATGCGGCACACCCACGCGGCATAAAGGAGAGCAGGAGAAGGAGCATGTGCAGATGTCACTTGTGTGCAGGAGAGAGTGAGAGAGCATACGTTCGCGAATTCAGGTGTTCGTTTGTTCACTGCATTTGGGTGATGAATGTTATATAAACGGTGGATATAACCAGGGGTGCACATAAGTTTTTCTATCTGGTTCTCAAGAGAGCACCTGGAGATTCGGTTTGGTGCTCACATTGCACATAGTGTGACAAATTATATTTACCTATTAAAAATAAAAGTAAAAAAGTAGCTACTTTTTAATGAACAATAAACAAAATAATAAAGTGGGATAATACTATATTTATATTACTTTAAAGTACACTTAAAATACAATGATAATGTATTTCTTCTTGTTTTTCTTTTTACATTAGTAAATATTAATTTTCAACACCAATTTTGAAACCTAAAACGACAACCTTTTTGGTTTTTGGCAGGTTGCTGGGAAGTGCACTTGCGAGCACACATGGAGACTTGCGGTGCGGAGCTAGGATCGAGTATAGCATAGAGAAACACAAGCTGCGTGCAAGTGTCAAGTTTAAACAGCTTGTCCTTTTAGAAAGTTTAAGAGAAGCGGTGTTTTGGTAGACGTGCAGTGCAGCGCAGTGCAGGTCCAGACATTCACAGAGGCTGCGCGTGCCGCCCGCGTGCTTCTCTAGTAACGAAAGCGGAGCTACCAATACTCCGTTTTTCATCATTTACACCCAGGTCCCGTTTATTACCGGGAACAAACGAGATATCAGTAGATTTGGCAGCAATCAGTACAAACAGAAATCTTATCCAGAATTACATTTAGTCGGTCTAAAACAGTGATTATGCATCAAAAGGTTTCAACCATGTCAGTACGCAAATGAGCGTTCTAAACTTATTTACAGAGCACATTTTTAATTTTGGTCGCGCATGCGCACCATGTGCATCCCTGGATATAACGTTTGAACCTGTTTGGTTTTGGAAACTGTTTGAAACTGATATATGGAGCCGTCCCAGCGCTAAAAGATGCCGGACATGAACCGCATGCGGTGAGTGAAACTGATGTCTATGTTTTGTTGGCAATGGATACGCACGTGCTTTAGTTCAGCCTAGGCACGCGCCGTATGCTTTCGGAAATAATCGTACAGCTGTATCTGTCGTTTATAAATGTGATCAAACTAAATACTCTTCGAAGATACAAAGTATGCAATACCACTCTATAGGTACTCAAGATTAACATGAGATTGGCTGTGTGTGTTTAACACATTCAGGGCTCGACATTAACGACAAGTAAATGTTTTGTATGGGCAAGTGAGAGAGAATTTTACTTGCCCGACCGGACAAGTAACTTGAAAAAAATAACAGTGCGACATATATGTAGAATAATAAGAATATGTGCATTAGACAGAGGTGCGTGTTTGTCGTGGTTGTGCTTGTTTGTGTGTGACAATAATCAATGCGCACCGCACTGAGTCCACGCGGACGCGGAATCCTGTTATTTAACGTTAAATGTCATCTGGCTGTTCTGGGTGTCTGAGTGAATTATGTGCACAGTTTAACATACAACAGGAGTGATGGTCGAGGATTTATCTGTGCTGCACTGCATGAGGACATGAACACATGAACTTCATCTCCAGAGTTGCTCTGAGAGTTTATTTTACGAGTGTTTTACTGTTTGAGTGAAGCTATCTGCAAACAAGCCTCTTCCCAAAGACCCGTCAAAATAAAAGTCCCGTTAAATTGAACACTCAGACAAAAAAATACTGTAGTGTACTATTGAAAATTGAAGTGCCCTTGTAGTAAATTGATAAACACTGTGTACTATAGTAAAGTTCAAAAACAATATAGTAGGAATTTTACTGCAGTTTACTATAGTAAATACTATAGTAACCTACAGTAATTTATGTGGACAAATATACCACTATTGTATAGTAAAAAAGGAAAGACACAGAACTTAGAAATATTAAAACAAATTTAGGTAATCGAAAAATGATATGGCCCTAATTTATCCATCTGTACGTAACATTAATGTCTTTTGTCAGTTATCTGCTTATTTATGTTGAACTACACTTGCACATTTCTGCCTGTGCTACCAAACTTTAAACCTCTCTAGCACCAGTGCTATGTGCAAAAAAAGTTAATTTACAGCCTTAACACTAATAATAATTACTGCTTGCCTTTGTTTTATAGCAGTCACGGAGCGTAGGCCTATAATTAAATTCAGGCGGCCAAAGCGGACACTAGTTAAAATGCTTAGAAGCAAACGTGACCAATCTAAATCCGAAACAATATTGATTATATTATATTGTAATTCAAATGAAATATAATTTTTTTTATCTTTGGACAAGTAATTTTTGTACTCAGACAAGTGATTGTCAAATTTACTTGTCCGAAGGACAACCACATGACAATGCTTAATGTCAAGCCCTGACATTTGAATGAAGTTTTAGTAATTCTATTTTCATTTTTCTTACCTCACTCCATGACTCTGGTGCAACCAAATTAAGAGCTGGAGCACCAGTGCCATCTCTCTCAAATGTTAGTCTAGAGCCCTGTTAATCCAATTTCAGTTTTTCCAAATCATTGCTAACTTTAAAATTAGCTTTTTTTGCTTCTGTATGCCCAAAAGTTTCAGCTTTGGCCAAGAATTTTCGAGCCTCACTATACAGCATATTAGTGTTGCACGATACACCGGTACTAGAAAAGAACCGCAATACCCTTCTGTTAAAACGATACCAATTTCTCATTTATTTGGTACCAATACTTTAATGACGGGCGCGTTTCAGAGAAAACACATCCCATGCGTCCATTTGCGGCAGCCGTATGTGCGCGCGCATATGCTCTCAGCGCACTCTCCAGTCAGTGGACGCGTACAACTTTCTTTCCTCGTATTTGCGCTGCAGATTTCAGGGTGACGATGAAATTAAAGTCATGGCGGCAAACATAAGTGCCTTTTCCGTCTGTTCACGACTTGTCAGTAAAGCAGATGCGCAAACGGGCCAACATGATCGGCTTGGCAAAGCATTTCACCAAAAGAACTTTAAAATTGACAGGTAGTATGTGAATGATAACAATAGCCTGAATAATGCTTTGATTTATTTTGTGACAGGCCAACATTATTGATAACGCTTTACAACTAGGTTCCATTTCTAAACATTAGTTAGCTAACATGAACTAATAATGGATACTAATACTTCTACAGCATTTATTTGTCGTAATGGTTCATTTCAACGGATTTAATAAATATTTCGATATTTAATAAATATTTCAATCAATTTAAAATATTAACAGTTGTATTTGTTAACATTTATCAATTAACGAATATGAATAAACAACTAGATTTGTATTAAGTTACATAAACAAATTAACAAATGCTGTAAAAAGAGATTTATTGTTAGTTCATGTCAGAATGCATTATGTAATGTTTTAAATGAATTTTTATGTGTTGAAGTGAATGAATTGAACCATGCTTTAAGGTCTTAGCTAGTATTTATGTAGATTCATTTAAGTTTAAACAGTTTATTTTCTCGTTTCACCTTAATAGACAGCAGCAAACACTGAGACAGGTACACGTTTAGGACTGTATCATAGATTGACACCTGACACTCATATGTAGGTCTGTGTGGTGACATGTTGTTTTTAAATAAGGGGGAAGACATGCTCAAAAAGCAAGGCAGGAACACAGTGTAAGTTGTAAGTGTAAAAAATAAAATAACAGAATTTTAAGCTATTTATGCTTCATCATTTTCTATTTAATTACTTCCTGTATGGTCTTTTTGCATGGTATCAATTTAGTATTGGTATCGAAATACTTTTCTTAGGTATTGTATCGAAGTCAAAAATTTGGTATCGTGACAACACAGCATGTTAATATTGCAAAAAGTTTTTCTTATTTGTTACAATTAATAATTGATAGCAAAGCCAATACATTTTCAGGGCTCCGCCTCGGGACACAAACGGCAGACCAGTCAGGGTGGGAGCGAGACCGACAAGAAGCGGGGGAGGGGAGAAAAAACAAAAAAGCAAAAATGTCCACACCAGCACCTAGCTAAGCCGATAACCCCGGCCACAAACACTGTTTGTTTCTGCTCTCTGTGCATGTTTGTTTCAGCAGTTGCATGGCTACATTTCCCCACCTAAGCAGATTTAATGAATCCTGACGAGAAGAAATAATGTAATGACCAATTAAAAAAAACTATTCTTTTGTTTTTCAGAGCACTTCACTAGAGCTTTTAAAATGCAACAGCATGCTTAGTAGCAGAGAGTGAGGTCAGCACGGTACGGATAATGGCTTTCTGGCTAACTGGCCTTCTTAAATGGTTAGAGCACCTAGTAGCTTGCTAAGTTGCATTAAAAGAGAAGGGTGGAGCATGTCGTTGGTCGGTCTGTCCATTTCTTTCGGTTTAGCTCAGATTCCTTAATCATCCTTGACACTTATTGCTCCGTAGTATACCACTGTGCGCAACAATTTCACAATCTCAGAAATAAGCTACTGAAAAACAGAACTGAAAAAGCAAAAGTAAATACACACATCCACATTTTGGTAATTTAAATTGATAAACGTTTGACTTACATTGAGACAATGAAGAAAACACGCATGCAAATTTAATCCATCTGCAGGAACCCTACATGATTAATTATACAAAATAACTGAAAAATAATAATGTGACGAAATATGTGAATATTAATATTCAACTTTAATGCAAACTGCCAGATTCCTGCAAAGTTCTTGTTCCCAATTGCACTTGACTGTTTTGCAAGAAGGGTGCGAAAGAGGAAGTTTACAAAAATGAGAGGATGAGGCCAAATAGAAATTGCAAAGATGCTAAAAATTGGTCCTCTGGGACATTTTCTACAAACGTCATTGTGTTTGTTGTTTGTGCATTACAAAGTGGTTGTTGTGGGAAGACACAGTGTACAATCTTTTGATTCCTCCAATCTGATGTCTAATAGACAGATGCTGTTAACAGCAGTCAGTGTAGCAGCCTTGAACTGTGAGGGTCCTTAGCACTGCACTTCGAGCCATCAAGAGCATTTCCCTGTAAACAGCTGAGTCAAATGATCTGCTCTGCTCTTGAACTGTTGCCACACTGTCAAGAACACAACATACTTTTGACCCTAAAAGATCTGCTCTATATTGCTAATATCCAAAGCATATTGAAATGAACTTGAAAATGAATTGGAAATGTCTACGGACGTGGCTGGCATTTGACAGTATCAAAATAAATCTAATCGTTTGTAGAATAAAAATTTGGTTTACACAACAATATATGTGTACTGTGTTTAATAATTATATACAAACACATACACATGTATGTATATATTTAATAAATATTTACATGCGTATATACATTTTTATATTTATACATAATTTATATTATATATAAATATTTAATATACAAATACCTTTTTTTCTTAAAATGATACATGCATGCGTGTGCATTTATATATATTACATAATTATTATACACAGTACACCTACCAACATATATTATGTAAACAAAAACGTCTATTCTGCAAACGATTAGTTGTGATTAATCTTAGTGCAGCCCTTATGCAAACTATTCATATTAGTTTTTCCAATCAAAATATTACTAAATGCCAAAAAAAATTGCTTTTGCCAAATACATGGCTCTATCAATTGAAAAAAGTGTTGCTGATATAAGAAGATAAATATGAATTCAATAGCAGTGTTCCAAGCAGAGCTTCGCTAGATTAAAGGAATCCAATAAAAAAAGCATCACATGAGCCTAGAGGACATTTCTAACATGTTTGGTTGAAGCTTGATAGCAGGCAGGGCTGTGAGTGAGTGATTTCATTACAGATTATCAGTGTGTATTACCACTAAAAGGAAGGGAAGACCCCATGGTAAAGTACAATGGGAGAATGACTGAACGCATTGACTCATCAGGCACAGACAGAATGGATAGTTTAGTGTTCAGTTGTCTTGGCAACTGAAGTAGCAAACAACAGAAATTTAGATGATTTGGTGAAAATAATTTTTGATATTTAATCATCCTTGAATATAGAAAGTGGCAATGTCTTGTAAACCAGAAAAACATGTTTTAGTTTTTTTTACAAAAGACACAGCTTAAAATATTTTAAGCACTGAAGTGTATTATATATTAGTTATTGTACATACAGTATATTGCCATAATATGCATAGGCCTACTTCATTTCTAAATCTCAAGATGCAAGCTAAATCACAAGTCTAAGTAAACAATCACTTTTGTTTACTATTAATCACATCAACTGAACAACATTTAGCTCTTATTTCACGTTCAAATATCCAAACATTGCGCAAACAATCTGTATACTAAAAGAGTACATATTTAGCATGAAGCCAAAGTAGGTTGCTAACAACTTTCGCACGAGTAATTAGTAATTACAGTAGGTGATGTATGACTCCTGCTAATGCAGATCATGTCGCAGTTACTCATTTCGATTTACATTCACAAACACACATACAGTAAATAAACAACCCAAAAATGTTCTCACATAGCACAGGTAGGCGTGTCTCACACATACCATGATGACGAAACAAAAGGGGTTCTGCACAAACAACTATTTTAGTGCCATTATCACACAACGGCTCAAAACGCCAAAGTCCCCGTTCACACACGCGTATATTTTAAGGGACTGGAGCTGATACGAAAGCTATTCTTGAATGTTAGCATTTCTTAAACACACACAAAGCAAATGCCAAACCCTTGTGCGTCCGGCCGTGGAGTAGTGACTGACCAGCGGTTGTTAGAAAGCAAACTGTACATTTGCATGAATCTTGTGCCAACAGTTCTGCGGTCTTTGTGCATTTGAATACGATTAAAACCGTACTTACATAACGCCGTAACTTTTTCTCAGGTGGAGACTTTCTGAGCCACCCAGAGCACACCACATCTCCTCCGCTCATTTTCTTGCAGCCTTTCAGGAAAAAACCCAACTTATGTTTCGAGTTTCGACCTGCAAAACATCAAAGCCCAAGTCCCGAAATGTGAGATGGAAGTTGCGTCGGCGTGTTTTTAGTAACGTTAAATGTTTCAAAACGATATGAAAATACCGTCACTCCTGGTTTCCAGCACGTCCACACTGGAAGAGAAGAGAGCTTCCCAACAGCGACGCGGCTTTAACAAATTCTTCTGGATTGAATCCTCTCCTCTGACGGGCGAAATATATCAAACACAGTGTACTTAAACTCAACAATATCCGTCTCTTAGTTGAGCTTACACACTTTGCTGGCGTAAGTAATCCACTGTTTTCGTTTTCCCGAGTTGAAATGCAACGAAGCGGCGACAGGCGCTCGCCAAGTTCACCGTAGCGAAAGCTTTTCTTATTTAAAAGTAAAACCAAATAGTTTCCTTAAAAATGTATACAGTTCTCCCATATTTTTCCAAAACATGGTCGCGTTGGCGCCGAAGTGCTTTTTGAACTAGAAATCCTCCTCGATCGTCGACCTTCCCTCCAGTTTCACTCCCCACGGTTCCTCGATGATTGACAAGCTTAAACGTCGATACTTTCCCTAAACTCAGCCTCCTCTGGCGTATGGAGGCAGGGAGAAGTCGGACAAGACAGAGAATAAAGCACATTACATCATGGGAAATGTAGTCTTGGAGTTTTGCCCCGTCAGAAGGAAAACACAGGGACCGTGGCTTCTATTACTCAGTGGTCTGAGTCACTGTAAACAAATCTCTTACACATGTTCCGAATAGAAACGTGTGAGTTTGGTTTAGTCATAATAGACTGTGATAAAAAACGCTTTGTGGAAAGCGACAACGTCTTGAACGCTAATGATCATGTGCATACTACACTTACCAGAATGCTGTCACACTTTTAGCCTGCGGTTATCCCAACCATAAATCAAATTACATCAAAGAGAATAATAAATTACTTTAGTTTATTACTTTTTATCAGTAATTTGAGAAACACTATGTTTTTTATTTTAAATTCGGTTTAATCGTAGGCAAAAATATATGGGGGTATACATCAATAAAGATTCAAAATGGGACTCTTTAAAAAGTAAGTAATTGCCCTTAAAGTATTATTAAGTAATGCTGATTATTTTAGTGATAATTACTAGCAGTATATCGAAAAAGTTACAGAAAAGCACATTCATGAAACTTTGTGGGATTGGCATCTTCGGAATGTTATTGTAATGCTAAACGACTCAGTTATCTCTGTATCGTTGTGCCTACTGACTGAGTGATCAGATTTGCAGTGCAAATAATTGATTTAGTCGGTTTACCATCCTATAATATTTCGCGTCTGGATTTATGGAAGTGCACTAACATTCCAGTCCACTGGAGGTAGTATGTATGTAAATGTACATTTTTAAGAAAATATTATTTACATATATTATTAATTATATACATCGTGTAGTTTTTTTAGCTCAAAATATGGGTAGTTGCATAAACCGTACATGTGTCCTATGACATGGCAAAAAAATTGAAAAAACTAACAATGAAGATAAATTTCTCTATGCTATTTTATATAACACATATACATTTTAATAATATAAAATAATATATTATTAACAGTTTGTACTCTATTTTTTGCTGTCACAACGTAGGACATATTTATGGTTTATTTGTCAATATACTACTCTTTTTGATTTGTGTGTGTTCTGCAGAAGAAAGTCATATTTGGAATGGTATGATGGTGAGAAAAGTAAAACATATTTTAACAGTGATATTAAGAAATTGTAAAACTAGATGTGTAGCACTGTTTACATGTGCTTGGCAGAAACGACATCATTTCAGTAATGTAAATAATCAACTTCAAATCGTAAATAATGTATTTTTAAATGACAAAATCAAAAATGCCTACAGGCCTGTTGTTAATGTTAAAAGCAAATCTAATGTAGGTGTAGGCTATCAGTGTAGGCTAGAATTTATATTAAGCACATGATCTGTGTGTGCACTAATACCCCACAAAG
The DNA here is from genome assembly GCF_024868665.1 of Triplophysa rosa. Lineage (NCBI taxonomy): Eukaryota > Metazoa > Chordata > Actinopteri > Cypriniformes > Nemacheilidae > Triplophysa > Triplophysa rosa. The sequence continues at coordinate 20,144,087 of NC_079893.1, read as the reverse complement.
ACATCATTTACAATCAGCATCATGGCTGTTTTCTTCAATTGCAAACTCAGACATAATGCAAAATGTAAAAAATCACACATAATTAAAATAAAAACATTAAATACTCCCAGTCTTCACATGTTAGTGGGAGTGGTCTATCAAGGAAATATGTAGGCTTCAGTTGTTGAATAATTGAGTGTCATTGATTTTACCAAATGGTCTTAGGGACAGCGTGAGTGGTGCAACACTGCAGCTCACAACATGTTATAAAGCTAATGGCTCTGTGAGAGAATGAAGGTGCCCTCATCTCAAAACCACAAGCCCTGTTTTACTACATTACATATATTGGTTTTCTTCAATTAATGTGCATCTCAAGAAAGTGAACAGTTACACAGAATATAGTGTCTATTCATTTTGAACAGGAAGGTCACAAGCTAATGTGCTAGGCTGGTGGTGCTGTACTGATTTTAACAGAACTTTGAGCTGAAGAACAGAAGCATTGTATTAGAGTTCACCCAAGGACAGGGGCACAATGGTTCAAACGGAGGACATTGGAGGATTGGGGGTTACTTATAGATTGATGACCATTAGGTGACTGACAGAGGTCTCCTGTTTTGATAGTAAAAAACAAACCTCATGCTTTGTGCTATTTCAACCAACTTCCCATATCATGTTCCCAGACGAAACACTTGTTTAAAGGGGTCATATGGCGCGAATATGTGTTTTTCTGTCTTTGGTGTGTTATAAGTTGCCCATGCATGTATTAGACACTTATAATTGCAAAAATTAAAGTGTCGGGACAAAAGATGCAATCTATCTAAAAGCGAATGCTCACCGAGACCTGCCTGAAACGCCTCGTTTAACCACACCCCAACAAATCTACGTCAGTTCGTGGTATGATTTGACTAAGACCGCCCAAATGTATACGCAAGTAAGGTGGGCGTACCACTGTCAGTACAATTGCTTTGGAACCTGATGTTCCAAATATGGCAATAGGCGTTACATTTCCGCCATGCGCTTGCAGTATTCGACCAATCACTACGCACTGGTTAACTGGCCAATCATAGCACACCTCGCTTTTCAGAGCGATGAGCTTTGTAAAAAATCTGCGCGTTTCAGAGAGGCGGGGCAAAGAGGAGATACAAACATGCACGGTATGTGGAAAATACAGCGTTTTTTAACCTTAAAATGTGTATACACATTGCATTACATCTAAAACAAACGATAATATTTGTTTTAGCCGTGTAATATCACCCCTTTAAATTCTGCTTTGGTTATCGATGGAAGCTACAGGGTAAGACTCTGTCTTGTGTAGTGTATTTGTCTTCAATTCAAATATTATAAAACACAATGAACAGTAATTTTACCTATTTGTTACATTGCTAAGCACCAAAGGTGGAATGTATGGTCTTTTGACATTTTGCAAAGTAAATGTACAAAACGTACAAAACTAAAAGTTATTAAAGTTTTAATTAAGAATTAATAACTAATACACACTATTCATTAAGGAGTCTTCTTTACTAAAGAGCAAAAACAATCATTACATATTGACACTGTACAGCAAGAGCAAGGTTCTTTTCTATCCAGTCAAATAATTCGGTGAAATCTTAATTGAAAGGCACATAAAATCAGCTAAAAATGTAAAAACATTTCCCCTGAATACAACAACTTAAGTGCAATTAAATAATCGCTACAACTACAACTATAATACCAAAACCAGAAGTTAAAGAACTTCCGGTTAAAAAATAATGCACATAGTTTATTGTTTGATCCAAAAATATTAAATTTTTACAATTATTCTCTGCCTCATGAGGTGTTGTTTAAAAAAGGAACAAAAGTTCTTAGGTTGAGACCAAAATGACTGTATTCTGTACAAATTTATTGCATGCCTATTTTTGACCTGTAGTACTGGATTCATTAAACTTTAAAGAAAAGCAAAAAATGCATGCAAACCACAAAAAAAGACAAATCTGATCTGAAGTGGCACCAGATTAGTGTAATTAGGACACAAAATTGAGTCTGATGTTGTCGGTGAGACTGTCCAGTGTTGATGCTTTCTTAGAAGACGAGTCTGCTGATGGTATTGAAGCCTCCTCCTCCACCTCCACCTCCACCTGAGGGTCCACAGCTGCCAGGGGGATCATTGTCATCAGAACCATTGGGCCGAAATGAGCAGGCCGAAGTCGCTTGGAGAGCCCGGGCTCTGGCATTCAGTTCCTGCTCCTGGAAGGAAAGTAATGAATATCCTTTTAAATTCTGGATGTGGTAACATAAACCATTTGTGCACTGGATAGTTATAAGAAAAAAGTTGCAGAACCAGATATAAGGGCGAGTCCCCACAATTTTTTTTCCATCAGACGGTTTTGCTGGTTGCATTCGCACCAGCATTAGGTTCTCTTATCTAATTTTTAAAGAAAAAATGTACAAACACAGGATAAATAAAAGGAGTTCTAATTTGTCAGCAAAAGTTCAACCAGACGCTATGCCCTGCCAACACAAGAGGCACTTTGATCTGCATTACTCAGGGCAAAGAACAAATGAGAGGGACTGCTTTATGGCTGTCACCTTACTTTTTAGAAGCAGCATGAATTAACTCTTTCCCTGTCAGCGATTTGAAAAAAATTGCAAGCCCATGACAGCGTTTTTTTATAACTTTCACAAAACTTTGATGGCACCAATATGTTCTTTTATATGAACTTACAATAATTGCAAACTTGGAAAAAAAACATGGAAAGTCGGAAAATCTCATCAATCACAGGAAAAGTGACAAGTAATATGTTCCCACCTGTAAGAAGAGTTTATTGTCTTTGGTAATAGCATCCATCAGATCTTTCTGTAGGGGTGGCTCTCCATTCAGTCTCGAGCCATTAACTACTGCCCCTCCATTGCTTTCTTGTCCATTAACTTCTTGTTTTCTATAGATCAGAACATAGGCTGTGTCTTTAGGGAAGCGACTTGTGACATTCTGCAAAGACTGAAAGTTTGTAAAAGTCACTCGGCTGTCATTAAACAAGAACCAGTCGATGGGCTTGTGGTCGGCACACCCCATTTCTTCTTGTGATAGGCTGGAACCTTCCAGATTTTTAGGACATGGGTGAGCTACATACCCATCGGTACTACTCACATTCCTTCCATACGAGTAGTAGTGACCGCTCTCAGAAGACATACCAGAATGCATTACAACTGAACTTAAAACATACGGCACTGGAAGCGTTTCCAAACCGCTTTCGGCTCTCTCGATTTTCGTCCTGCTGTCCGTCACACCCTCTTCTTTCTGAGAAGGCTTGAGTTTCTTAGCTAGATTCTCACCACTGTCGGGTGACTCGGATGGTGAAGCTGCATCTGAGGAAGCAGCGCTGGCATGTTGGCACAGAGGCAGGCACATGCGCAGCGGGATGCCTACGTTGTCCATAATCTTGCGACGTACGTGGCACGTGGCATCATAAGAAAAGCGTAGCAGAGTCAGTATGAGGTACTCGGGCGCTGCCACCACCCGCATGACCTTCTCGGCCCTCTGGAGCGAGCCGCAGTGTTCGCAAAAGTAGCAGTTGTCATTTTCTAGGATTTCTGGTGCCAGGAAATAGTCTACTAAATCTGGCACAGACAAAGTGGGCTCTGCCACAGGCCTATCCGTCCTGGTTCCTGCTTCTTTTACAGAACTCTCTGAGCTTTCACTGCCCCCATTCATTGCCCCTTGGCAGGGCCCCACGTTGGAGGAGCTTTTGTACTCATCAGTGGGGCCCTGTGGTTGGGACATGGAGGGGCAGAAGGCGAGGCAGAGATCTGTAAACGGCTCCTCTTTTTCTGACAGGCTGTGGCACTTCAGGCACCGGATGGCTGTTGACAGTCTTCCACCAAACATGCGCTCCACGAGAGTACGTCCTTCTTTGGCAACCATGGGATCAGAGCTTGATGGCACGTCAGCAACCGGCTGACCTGCAGCACTGTGAACGGTTTCAGCAGATGGGGAAGCAGGTTCAGGTTTTGGACTGATCACCTGAAGGTCAGAGAGGGTCTTCTCCTCCTCATGCAACCTTGACATGACAGATAAACAGAGGAAAAACTTTGTAAAGCCTATGGTTTACAAACAACTCTCCCTGCTGTTGCGAGTCAGCAACATTTATATTTTGATAAAAAATGTATTGCACTGAACATTAAAATTCCTTTTTTTGTAACCATTTTGAAAGACAGATTACCTGTCCAACAGAAAACGTAAATACTCTGAGCAGTCTTGCTGGGATCCAGCTGTAAACCAGGGCGGTCGAGATGCCTCCAAAAAATTTCTTGGTGAATATGCTGCTCTCTGGTGAATATTATATATAAAGATAGTAGTCAATGATAAACAGACATTAAGGAAAAATCACTCTAAAATTATTTAATTTACTATGCAATGACTTTCTTATGTGTAAGACAAAACAGTCTTTTATTCTGTGTGGTTACAATGAATAGAGAACAAAAACACCATTGAAGTATTTCATAGAATTGTAATGTATTTCTCATCTCACAACAAAAAGCCCTACTAGATTTGTGTTAAAGCCGAACTGAAATTCATGAAACATTTTTGTTATAATTCATTATTTATTTGCAAAATAGGCTGTCAGACTGGAGATTGTAGTGGTTTTTCTAATTATTGTATATTTCATATCTTATGTCACTTTTCAAACCATGTTGCTTACTTGATCTGATTCCGAATGTCTTACGGTGCCCTCCAGAATGCTTTCAGATCATGATGCTTATCCAAAGCAGTTTTTTCTTGCTTACCAAGATAAATTCATCAAACTTTTGCTCACTTTTTAACACTAAATGCACAAAGGTAGTCGTAAACTTGTTTGTTTATGATGTTTTATTAATGATTCAATTACTTCCAATAGTTAATCAAAACCAGAAAACATTTATTTATTATTAATTGTAGAAACAGAATGCAGAATCTCTGATGTGAATCATATATTTAGAAGTATTGACATCCCATGAAAGTGCACTATAAAGAAACATGGATGCCTGTGAAGTATTCATTCACAACTTCAAACACCTAACTTATAAAATGTTAGCAAACCATGAAAGTGTTCCTTAATATAGTGGATTCATGTGAACCATTTATTAATGAGTTATGAACATTAGTAACCTGTGAAAATGCACCTTAATGTAAAGTGATCACCTGTGAACCATTTATTCATGAGTTATGAACGTTAGTAACCTGTGAAAATGCAACATTAATAAATGGTTCACATGAATCCACTATATTAAGGCACACTTTCATGGTTTGCTAACATTTACAACTCTTAACATTTTTTATTTCAAGTTTGGTGTTTTGAAGTTGTGAATGAATACTTCACAGGCATCCACTTTTTTTTAAAGTGCTGTCATGGGCTGTCAATACTTCTAAATATAAGATTCACATCAGAGATGTAGCCTTGTGAGGAAGCATTCTGTTTCTACAATAAATAATAAATAAATGTTTTCTGGTTTTGATTAACTATTGGAAGTAATTGAATCATTAATAAAACATTGTACACAAACAAGTTTACAACTACCTTTGTGCATTTAGTGTTAAAAAGTGATCAAAAGTTGAATCAAAAGTTAATTTTTCTTGGTAAGCAAGAAAAAACTGATTTGGATAAGCCCATTCTGGAGGGCACCGTAATACATTCAGAATCGGATAAAGTAAGCAACATGGTTTGAAAAGTGACATAACATATGAAATATACAATAATAAGAAAAAACAACATAACACCCTACAGTCTGCAGTCTGACAGCCTATTTTTGCAAATAAATAATGAATAAATACATTTATTAAGCATTTATAACATGTTAATTAAAAATGGCTCACTATTTGGCAGGTATTTCGTTAGAATCCTTTTTATTTACGCAGTTATAACTGCTTTTGTAATGCATTGTAAATTACTTATTAATCATTAATGAACACATTTATAAATGCTTTATGAAGGGAACCTTAATGCAAAGTGTTTCTAAAATTACTTTATATTTTTTTGTTCTGTTGAACACAAAAGAAGATATTTTGAAGAATGTAGGACAGTAAACAGTTCTACGGCACTTTTGACTACCATTGTATTTTTTCCTACTATGGTAGTCAATAGGGTCCAAGAACTGTTTGGTTACAAGTAATCATCCAAATATCTTTCTCTGTGTTTATCAGAACAAAGAAATGTATACAGGTTTGGAACAACTAGAGAGTGAGTAATTCATTACAGAATTTTTTCAGAAAATTCAAAATGTACTAAATTGTTGATTTGGCCGCTCTTAATGTTCCTGGCATCTTTCTGATGGATTTGTTGCGTTTTTGAAATCTAACTATGGTCTGTTTCACTTGCATGGAGATCTCCCTGAACCCCATGTTGGTTCACAGCAACAGCTTCCAAATGCAAACACCACACATAGAATCAACTCCACACCTTTAACACGCTTCATTTATGAAGAAATTATTTAAGGAAAAGCCCATACATGTGAATAAAACAGCTTTTGATTCAACTGTCCAATTACTTTTGGTCCCTTGAAAAAGGGGGGAGCTTCATATTAAAGAGCTGTAATTCCTAAATCCTTCAACTAATCTGGATGTGAATACACTCTAAATAAATCTGAGAGTGTGTGCTTTAAGGCAATATCCATTATTAAACTGTAACTTGAATACATTTTGATACACAGCTAAAATAACAAAAAATGTGCTTCTGTCCAAATATTTATGGACCTAACTGTATAAGCAACTTAAATGTCTTATCTTAACTAAGGCCAACTCTTGTGCTTAATCTAAGTGCTGTCTGAGAAACCAAATATGCAACAGGACAGGAGTAACATAGATGAATTTTATGAAGCCTTTGTGTCCTCTTGAGACTTGGCAGTGACAATCCACTCCCAATGAAAGCAAAAATCAAAACAATAGCTCGTGAATACAAAGTACTAAAATGAAGAAAGCCATGAGAACTTACACAACACAAATAATATCTAAATATTTACTAAATTTTCCTTTTAGCATTAACCAATCAAAAGCCCCAGTCCCCATTTGTTGTAAATGCTTGCAAAAACAAATTATGGGGGGAATCTCCTTTTTTGATAAACAAATATTTGTATTTTAATGTTTTACATTTATATTTTTGGGTATTAAGAAATTTAAGATATTTTGGGACAATTAAATCTTTCCCCACGACCCCACCAGCCTTTAAAAAAAAAGGTTGCCAGCCAGCGCCAGCGTTTTTAACATTTTTCACTCAACTTTGATGGTTCACAGTACATTTTCTGTAACTAATATATGGACAAACAATATCTCAAATGAAAGAACAGTCTCTCTGCTTTTAAACAAAAGAAACCGTATTCTTCTATCTTCATTGATTCTTTTTTATCACCCCTTAGATGTGGATAGGTTTCTTCAAAAATGCATCACTTTGATTAAACAGCTGAGATAATTTAAAAAAATTGTCAAAGACTCCGCCCAGATTAGACTCAGAACAATGATTAAAAACAGATCAAATATATACATTCTAGGTTCAGAGATTCTGTACTTCTTCCAAAGGTATGTAACAGCGCCACCTGCTGTACAACAGTACAAACACCGATTGCCGTAACTTGTCTTTGGCAGGGAAGGTTGATTTTTAAATGACGAGATCGTCAATGGCAGGGAAAGAGTTAAGACACTAAAAGATCAGCTATTTCTGCAACATTCTAAATTACAGACAGACAAACTGCAAACAAACCTGTGTGTGGGCTAAGAAAGCAAAAAGAAGCTGGAGCTTCTTCATAAGGGTGTTGGAGCCATTCAGATGCAGTGACAAAACATGTCGTCTGAAACTTTTAAGGGGAAACTGTTAGAGCTGAGATATATCTTTAGGTTGAATAGTTTAATGGAAAATATTTAAATGCTGGAGAATCATTTATGTATTATGAATTTCACTACATGTAGAAGACTTAAAAATAGCTGGACAAATTACTTAAGAGTTAAGATGCAAATCTAATACAAGAAAATAGATGTCAGACTTACTCCGTAGCCATGAATAAAATCTGGATGATGCTGTTCATGTAGCATGTGTTGCCCAGATTCACAAGTCCCGTCTTCCCCGTTTCTGATTTGCCTGTGAGCTTGAGCAAGCCTGAGGCAAATGAGTTGGACTGTGAGGTCCAGGCGCTTTGGTTCAGAACAAATGTAATCTTCTCTTCATTGGGTTTAGGCAGGTCCTAAAAGAGAACCAGATGTTAATAAGGTGTCTTAATCACTTTAAATAAAACAAACTATGCAAGGTAGCTCATAAAACATCCCGTCTTACTTTAATGGATTCAAGAATGCTGTCATAGAGGTCTGGGAAGCCAGAATATTGGTACATCATGCAGTGGATGAGTTCTGCGAACTGCAGCAGAAAGGTTTTGCTGTTGGGAAGGCCATCATTCTTCAAAGATTGCACCAATGGCACTACGTGGGGTACTACCTGGTATAAACGAGAGTAGATCAAATAAGATGCAATAAATGCAACCACTAGAGAATATTAGTTATAATGTTAATATAAATGTCCGTTTTTTGTGAGATTCAATGATCCCATCGAAGATGCCTTTTTTTGTTCAGGTATATTTTCCCTATTTTTATCCATTTATTTTTACACTACGATTGTAAACATCATGTTTGTTAAAGAAAAAAGCAAAATCACTGGTCAGTTTTCCCCCAGACAATATTTTTTAATTTTCTTCTAAAAAATATTTTAAACATCACTTTTATAACGCATGCAATAGAGAATTAAAAGCACTTCTATTTTGATTTATATCATGAATCAGCAAATGTTTAGTGAATATTATTAATTTCATGTGAAATAAAACTGTGCTAAAAATGTTACATTCAATTCTAAAATTCTCAATTCTCTAGAGGTTTCTGGAGTGATTAAAGTAAAGCAATGGTTTATGATGGCCTTACTAAGTGGAAGGCTTCAGGAGAGTGCTGGAAACTAAGCAGCATGTGTGACAGAACCACCAGCGCTCCCTGTCTCACAATGGGGTACCAGAGACGATTAAAGACCTGCAAACAAACATTCATAAACAAACACAGATGAAGAGCTGCACCACTAAACAGAAATATAAACTAAACAGCTTTCTAATACATTTTTAAGCCATCTCATACTCCTTTTTTGTACAAACCCGATTCCAAAAAAGTTGGGACACTGTACAAATTGTGAATAAAAAAGGAATGCAATAATTTACGAATCTCATAAACTTATATTTTATTCACAATAGAATATAGATAACATATCAAATGTTGAAAGTGAGACATTTTGAAATGTCATGCCAAATATTGGCTCATTTTGGATTTCATGAGAGCTACACATTCCAAAAAAGTTGGGACAGGTAGCAATAAGAGGCCGGAAAAGTTAAATGTACATATAAGGAACAGCTGGAGGACCAATTTGCAACTTATTAGGTCAATTGGCAACATGATTGGGTATAAAAAGAGCCTCTCAGAGTGGCAGTGTCTCTCAGAAGTCAAGATGGGCAGAGGATCACCAATTCCCCCAATGCTGCGGCGAAAAATAGTGGAGCAATATCAGAAAGGAGTTTCTCAGAGAAAAATTGCAAAGAGTTTGAAGTTATCATCATCTACAGTGCATAATATCATCCAAAGATTCAGAGAATCTGGAACAATCTCTGTGCGTAAGGGTCAAGGCCGGAAAACCATACTGGATGCCCGTGATCTTCGGGCCCTTAGACGGCACTGCATCACATACAGGAATGCTACTGTAATGGAAATCACAACATGGGCTCAGGAATACTTCCAGAAAACATTGTCGGTGAACACAATCCACCGTGCCATTCGCCGTTGCCGGCTAAAACTCTATAGGTCAAAAAAGAAGCCATATCTAAACATGATCCAGAAGCGCAGGCGTTTTCTCTGGGCCAAGGCTCATTTAAAATGGACTGTGGCAAAGTGGAAAACTGTTCTGTGGTCAGACGAATCAAAATTTGAAGTTCTTTTTGGAAAACTGGGACGCCATGTCATCCGGACTAAAGAGGACAAGGACAACCCAAGTTGTTATCAGCGCTCAGTTCAGAAGCCTGCATCTCTGATGGTATGGGGTTGCATGAGTGCGTGTGGCATGGGCAGCTTACACATCTGGAAAGGCACCATCAATGCTGAAAGGTATATCCAAGTTCTAGAACAACATATGCTCCCATCCAGACGTCGTCTCTTTCAGGGAAGACCTTGCATTTTCCAACATGACAATGCCAGACCACATACTGCATCAATTACAACATCATGGCTGCGTAGAAGAAGGATCCGGGTACTGAAATGGCCAGCCTGCAGTCCAGATCTTTCACCCATAGAAAACATTTGGCGCATCATAAAGAGGAAGATGCGACAAAGAAGACCTAAGACAGTCGAGCAACTAGAAGCCTGTATTAGACAAGAATGGGACAACATTCCTATTCCTAAACTTGAGCAACTTGTCTCCTCAGTCCCCAGACGTTTGCAGACTGTTATAAAAAGAAGAGGGGATGCCACACAGTGGTAAACATGGCCTTGTCCCAACTTTTTTGAGATGTGTTGATGCCATGAAATTTAAAATCAACTTATTTTTCCTTTAAAATGATACATTCTCTCAGTTTAAACATTTGATATGTCATCTATGTTGTATTCTGAATAAAATATAGAAATTTGAAACTTCCACATCATTGCATTCTGTTTTTATTCACAATTTGTACAGTGTCCCAACTTTTTTGGAATCGGGTTTGTACATATTCTCTTCTGTGTGCTGTCTGTGGTTCTCTGAATGACCACAAAAGCTTCTACATTAGTAAATACAGACAAACCTGTTCAATTTTAAGCAGTGTGACATCTATGAGAATGGTAAACTTTTGAACAGCAGCAAGTCCCTTCAATAAAGCAATGACCCAGGTGTCCACATGATGGGCCAAAGGCCAGGACAACCAGTCAATCATCCTGAAAGAGAAACATAGCAAGAGAAAAAGGTCAACGTGTGTCACATATCAAATAAAAGCCTTACATAACAGAAACACAAAAAACAACATTGCCAACATTTTGACCTCAATCCTCACAACCCCCCAAAAACACATCATCACTGAGCATTTAAAATACATCAGGCCATTCATCAAGCAGTTGGATAGAGGGCTTTAAAACACAAAAGCACTATTCACAGTAAACACACACTGTCTGACCTGCAGAGTGCTTGTGTCATACTGACATCTTTGACATTCTGGTCAGTAGTCAGGCTTTTGATGAGGACTGTAATCATTTGCAGAGGGATGTGCTGGACCAGGCTTGCCAGGGCAATTGAGGGTTCAAATGAAGGGTCTGCAATAGAAACAAATTACATCTCATTAAACTGAAACTGTTAGTTCATCATTTTTGTGTCCTTAAGCTATTTAGAATCCTTTAAAGCGGATCATAAGACTTTTAATATTATTATTATTATTACATTTTTGTGTACAAAACGCTCCTCAAAGGGCAAAGCTTAGACAGTGGGCCTCAGAAGGGGCCAACTCTAAATGTTTTGTATTTGCCCTGTGAATGGTCACAACGCAAAATGGTCACACATTTTGAGTAATATTACTTATTTTCCCATATAACCCTTTAAATCTACTTTAACTTGATACACACTTGAACTTGACATCATACAGGACTACAACCTTACAATCTAAAAACGTCTGACGGGGAATCTCTACTTGAAATATCATAAAACCATAACATCATCATCATGTAAATTTCACCATAAGAAAAGGCAGGGGCTTGCTGACCTGTAGAGGAGATGATTGCAAACACTTCTTGAAGCGAGGGCAGCAGTGTGGCCGTCTCCACCTTCCAGATGCCCTGAAGTAGCGTGCTCACCCTGGTCACCTGGGTCACATACTCCCGCAACTCCCGCTCTTCAGAGGCAGAACAGTGGAAATACACAAAAGTGCGTACAAGCTGCTGACAGAAGAGAACTCCTGACTTCTCTCGTGGAATGCACTGGGGGAAGTCCGTCAGTATGATGGCTAGCTTGGCACAGGTTGCTGGCTCTGGCCGTTCACATATGATCCGCAGGACTTCCGTCTGTAGCAGTGGTGCCAACTCTAACACGGCCGGGCAACTGATGAGCAGCCTCAGGGAGCTGTGAAGATAATCCAGGATGGCCGGGTCTCGGCGGTCCAAAGAGCCGTAACCTTGCTGAAGGAGACCAATCACATACTCCTTGCTGAAGAAGCTTGCAAACTCATCACGGTGGTAGCGTGCATAGGCCTCCTGCACTTGGAGACCGACCTGTTGCTGAAAAGAATCCTCGCCCACGAGAATAAGACGGGTAGTGAGATGGTACAAGGCCTGGCATTGCTCCTCTGTCACCTCTTTTTCTGCAGCCTCCATTACTTTTTTCACAATAGCACGTTTGACTGACACGGGGTGGGAGGAGCTGACCAGTGCCTCCAAAATCTTATCCATGGTTGGACAGTGTGGCGCCACAGAAAATGCGAGGTAAGATATTACTACAAAAAGAGAAGGTTTGGCATTAAACACGAGGAACTGATATAAACTTTTATTAAATTTAAAGTTTAATTAGTTAAACTATTGAACAATTATTAAAAAAAAGGCAAAATTCCAACTGGCATTATTGTATCACCCCCATGTATGTAAACAACGCTTCAAAAAAGATGAATGATGAAAATAATGAGTTGAAAAAAGTTATAGTAGGCCAGAGTAAAACCGCAACACATCCAACAAACATCTTTTCTCTCTTAAACTATAACTAAGATTACACTGAAACGTAACTGCCCTGCTAGCTAGCTATGCTAACAGTAAGAGCAATAATGAATTAAAACATATGTAGTAGTACGACACAACAAAGAAAATAAATAAATACAAACACTGTTACTACGTTAAATACGTTTTTAATATTTAGTAAGATAAAATTCCTACCTAACTGACTGACTTCGAAATAAAACCGGTACACAGCAGCAGCACTGACTTAGCAAAAACAAATCTCTTCCTTCCCTGACCTTACGTAAAGACCGCAACAATCACCGACACTCACCAGACTAAGTCATTACGTAAATGTTTCAGTGTAGAAGTCACAATAAACACCAAAAGGATTTTTTTGCAGGTTTATGTTGTGAGTTGTTTGATAAACTGCGACCTCTTTCAATCAGCTGTTGAAACTCACATACGTCATCTGAACGCGCGTCGACGCTGTCAGGACCGCACAGTCGATTCAACGGCCACAGCTGTGTCCCAATTCGGGGGCCGCGTTCTTTTTTTTTTTTTTTAATTATTGCTCAAAGAACGAATATAACATGCCAAGAGTCTACATCAATAATCACAAAATACAATTGTAATTGGGGGGGGGGGCATTTTAAGACCGTTTGCGTCACAGCAGCGCGACTGAAGGCTGGTAAGCCTGTCCCGATTTAAAGGCACATGCAGCCCCAAAATGCGACCTTATTTCCGTGGGTTTTTAAGGATAGAACGAATGTATCCTTCACAGCCTCGGCTATCCCGAGATTCATTGCGCGCCTGTAACGGCTTGAATTTTTTTAATAATCATTCAAAACTTTAGTTAAATAAAAGTATGTAATTCACAAAAACGGTCCATTTCAGTCTTTTAATATTATATATGTTGTTCATTAACATTATTGGTGCATTACTGTGTTTTAAGGTTGGTTAATTTAATATACTGTTGGGCTGTTTTAAGCTACATAAACGTGTCATAGTCTCTAAAATAAAATTTAATTTTTCTGGCTCCGTATTTGTTTAAAAAAGTCAGAAACGTCACTGCTGTGTCGCCACGCAACATGAGCAGCAGGTGACGCCCCTTGCAATTTATTTATATCTAAATTTATGGATATTGGTAATAAATGTTCTTTCTGTAATATGCAGGAGGAAAATTTGGCGCAATTATTTTATAACTGTCATGTAACTCTTACATTTTGGTCTGATGTTAGCTCCTTTTTATTTACCCATAAAAAATTTTTTTATATGTTATCTCTTAAAGATATTATATGTTCATACACTAATGATTGTAAAATGTTTGATTATGTGGTGAACTTCTATATTTTACATGGCAAATATTATATTCATAGACTAAAGTTTGTAAAATCTGCACTTAGCTGCAATTTGTTTTTGTTAGAATTGATTTAAAAAAATCTCTATTGCTTATGAATAACAAAAAAAATACAAGTTGTTAAAATTTATGGAGACGTTTTTTTTTTTCAATTTAATATCTTAAATTTTCTTTTTTTTGTATTTAGAATTTGTCCATAGCAAGGAGAAGAAATACATGTTTTTTATATATATATATTTTTCTTTTCTTGTTTCTTTTCCTCTTTGTATGGTCCTTTGTTGGATCTGTATAATATTGTAATTTTCAAGATCTCCAATAATAAAAATTAAATAAAAATAAAAAAAGAGCAGCAGGTGACGCAATTAGGAAATCCTCCGCGAGGCTAGATCGTCTCATTTCAGTTCGGTTCTTGGACTTTTCAGGCTGCGTGCTTTGAAAAACAAGTCATCGTTTTTAAGTCTGCGACGTAAGAAGGTTGTAACCCCCGAATTGAGACACAGAAAATAAAATTTAGAAAATAGACATTTAGAAAATAAATATAATAAATAAAAGGAGAGAAAAAAAACCCTATCAACACGAATTCGTAGGGTTTATGGTCCAATCTGGCGCTGCGTGTTCAGCTCCTCCAGAATGTTCCTATAAATCCCTACATTGTCCAACCTAATTTTAAATCCTCACATTTAACCCTGTATTGTTAAAGTACCTTAGTAGTAACCTATATCCTTCATGTCTTTATTAATCTCATATCCTAACACATATCCTATATCATTAATTACTTTTCCTTTTCCACTTAAATATGTTATTAATTCCTTCCTTTCTTCATCATATTTTTTACAATCAGATATTACATGCTCCACTGTTTCCCACTCCCTACAAAACTCACACAAACCACTCTCATGTACTCCAGTTATAAATAGAAATGAGTTCAATCCTGTGTGTCCAAGTCTCATCCTTGTCAACATAACATGATCTTTTCTATTTTTTCCATAAATGTTTTGTTTATTTAAAAAAAAAATTCAATGGCGCACTTCATGTGGACTTGCGGTCTCGTGGACTTAAATTGCGCGTGCTCGCCAAGCCTACGGCTGAATCCGAAATGGCATACTCAATGAGTATAGTACTCAATTTCAGTAAGTTACTTACTTACCGAGGGTACAGTATGAATGCGACCCGAAGTTGGCCCCCCACCCAACGCAAAACATTTGCAAAATAGCCTCCATCGTTTGTGCTCGTTTGTGCCGTAAAAAAAATTGTTTGTGCTGCTTCAGTTTTTTAAATAATAAAATAATTATTGGTCATTCGGAGGTCACTCACCCCCCGACATGTTTCAAAATCACCACAATAGTCCCGATCAGGGGCGGATTTAGTGATTTGGGGGCCCTAGGCAAATCAATGTATGGGAGCCCCAACTATGCGCCATTTTACTTAACTGCAACACTTATTTTTCTTCCTCATCAATGCACACAACTTTTCACCCCCAGTCAAAGTGACAGGGGAAAACTAAGCTTAATAAATGCAGATACTCACTAATTAAAAAGAAAAATATTATTTCCCAAATGAAAAACATGGGAAAAAATACAGCTGCAGGGTTTTTCCGGCTCAAAATGAGGCGGAGGTGGTGCAACGCTCATGTAGGCCTACCGTCCCTTAAGTGTCTTTACAAAACACATATTAAAGTTCTAAAAAAAATTGATGAAATGAAAACTAATAAGTTATATAAAGCATTAAATTTATTCAATCAAACAGAAAAGTTGAAAATTTTAATATAAGCCTTTTTTATAAGACTTTTTAGCCCATACCAGTTTTAACCAGGCTAACTAAATGAGCAATGCTCATTCACACCCTACGTTCTCTTGTAGTTCACTGAGCTTTGAACGATTCACTGATCTCTTACATTCTGTGTAAACGAATTGGTTCAAAGGAGTCATTTGTTTGCGAGTCGTTCTGATCGCAATGTGCGTTCATACTGGCGAACTCGCTGTGTACAGAATAACGCTGATTCAACGAGCCAACTTCACAGCTAAAAACATTATAATGATGTACAGCAAGTTAATTTAGGAAATCTTTTCAAGAAATTCAAGAAAATGTAAATTGAACGTAAAACTCCGGAACAGCCGTGAAACACAGCTAATACAGCTCCTAATATAGCTCTTTTACTGAACTCTTCAGCGTCTCACTGCTGGTAACGAAACAGCGCCTCCATTGTGGCATAACTGCAGTTACAAATGACAATCTGTTTAATAATGCACGCAGTGTTTTTAGTGAAGACACTCAACATATTTTTGACTTGAGTCTAGGCGGCACGAAATTTGATTGAGACTGCCGCCTCCAATTTCTTTATGCAGGAAAAACCCTGATCTGGGATTATGATATACAAAGTGTTCACTCTCTCCGTGTTTTTTGTGGTTTACGACCTTTCATGCATTTAAATGTGACCAAATTTCTGTATACTAGTGCGTACAGTACGAATCGTTAGCACTGTACTGACGTTATTATATTATGTCTTTATGTGCCCATCGGCCCAGCCAACATTGGTATGTGGGCCCCATGTGGGTTATATCTGGGCGACATGGGCTCCACATGGGCATGGGATAAAAAAGGGCAAAATATATGGGCCCCATGTGGGATTACAAATGTGGGTCCCATATAGGTTTGCCCTTATGGGACCTTTATGGGCTGCATGTGGGCACACGGATTTTATGATTAAAATACATATTATGCATTTAAACTCCTTTAAATGCGTACATTTGAACATTTGTATGTGGGCCCCATATGGGTTTTATCTGGGCGATATGGACTCCACATGGGCATAGGTTTAAGATGGGCAAAACATATGGGCCCCGTGTGGGATACCAATATGGGTCCCACATAGCATTGCCCATATGAGACCTTCATGGGCTCCAAGTGGGCATATGATTTCATGCTTAAAATACATTATGCGTTTGAACTTTTTAAAGTTCTTATATTTGGTTGATAATCATTTTAAACATATACATATCTCAGATATTTAGGCTGATTTTGTTATGTATTTAATGCAAATGGAGTTTCTGGAATATTTTTGTTAATTCATTCAATAGGCCTGTATCAGTATTTTCTTCCTTTCACTGTCCTAACTTTATGAAAATCAACCACGATAGATAAATGCAGAAATCCAGGTCAATTTACATGAGTCTCACAAGCGACGTTCTTGCTCAATGTGATAGATACTTTCGACTTCGTACTTAGCTGCGCAGACCGACCGGCTTACGTCACACTACCGCGAGATCGATCAGGAAGCACTTGCCTAGAAACGATGTCGCGGTATCTGATGTCATAACCCGATTGCTTTGCGCAGGTGATGCAGTCGAGCACACCCCTGACCGAGAACACTTTGTTCCGCTTGACAAAGTAGTTCTCCTGAGTTTTGGTAGATTTTTCTTATATCACATAATTAAATATTCTTTTGTTGAAAATGTTTAATGTTTAAATGACAGCTATGATTTAAATCAAATAAATAAATCAAACTACAGATGAGTTTCTTTATCGGCGGAAGGATATCTTTGGCAGAGCAGTGGCGCGCTGGCAACTCCACCGAGCAGCAAGTTTATCGAGTCGGGACTGGAAATAATCAAAAATAAGAAGGTAAAATTCAAATTTTCTTAAGCGTGTTTTTGTTATCCGTGTTATCAAGCACCGGGAGCCCTGTTTTGGCCGTCATTTTCCTTTGCATTTTGTAAGCCTGCGTGTACCTGCCATTTTTCCACCTGAGGTAAAATTGAATTGACTTTACCACAGCCTTTGACGAGTGACACTAATTTACGATATTTAACCATTTAATGCCATTCTTTTTTATTCCTCAGACGTCTAAAGCTCAAAAGGCTGATGTCAGAAACGATGTAACGTTAGGACATAAATTGTAATCTGTTCTGAGACCAGGGCCTGTATTCTTAAAGCTTCTAAGAATCCTCTGAGAAAGCTCTTAATTTAGCTTAAAAACGTCTATGTAGGAGTCTTAGTTTAAAAGTGATTCAGGATCAATCTGAGAGCAATGCTGAGCAAGGAAAAGACAAAAACTTTTATCTTAGTGAGGAGGCGGGGCTGACCCCGTTGCTATGTCTTTTGAAGACTGTGATTGGTTGGTTGACCAAGAAGGAAAAAAGAGAGCTTTTAAGTATAGGGTCATTAGTTTGAAATTGCACATGTAATTTTTTTCTGTTTTACCGTACGCACACACACACGCACGCACGCACGCACGCACGCACGCACACACACACGCACGCACACACACACACACACACACACACACGCATATATATATACAGTATATATATATATTCTTTATTTTTTATTTACCATGCTGTTAAGATCAACTTATTTGATAGAATGAACAGTGACACAATAAGTTTCTGTAAGTGCTGTAATTGTTTGTGTGACCACTATAGAAGGTTGTGACAGAACCAAATCATCTCTGCTGCAGCGCTGCATTTCTCCAGTTGCTAAATATGTTAATGTAGTGATTTATTCTATTTCTGGCGCTGTGGCATTTCTGCGCTGTCTGGGAGATGTTAGCGTGTCTCTTATAGGATCGGTCACAAACATCTAATGTGTTGTGTCTTATTAACTCACTGTCATTCAATGTCATTTTATTTTATAGCGCTTTTACAATTTGCATTGCATCAAAGCAGCTATACAAGAAAACCAAAACCAAGATAAACAAAAGTTGAACACACACACACAAAACAATAAAAAATCTGATAAACCTTAAAAGTAATATGGAAATTGTCATGCGTTGCAACACATTTCTTCTCACTTTCCGTGTTTCGTCCATTTTCTCTGCTGCTAAAGAAACTCTTAAGTCTCTTAAAAGTCCTCCTCGCTACTCTTAAAATTTTAGACCTTAAGAGCTCTTTTAAGGGTTAAGACGCTTTATTAATTCATTTTTTCTTTACTAGGATATTTTCTATAATTTTAAGGGGAAACGCCCACATTTCTAAGAATTTTCTTAGAATTTTGTCACTATGGAGCAATTCTTTGTGCAAAGATTTTTCATGAATACTGGCCCAGATTTATGCAGCCCGCGCTGTTGTCTGCAGCCTGTGTAGTGCTAGAATGCTAGTTCCCATTACATTTTAAATACGTTAATGTGTTCTTCAAGAACCTTGTTTTTTACTGACAATGTACATCATATAACACGGATTTGTTGTATTTGCTTTGTTTGCGTGATATTTCTGGTTCGTGTAGTGCTAATTATAAATGAAAAGCCTTTGAGGGTTCTCAGCGTAACGTTACCAGAGAGTGATTGACAGCACGACGTGATAATTTCCCACCACTTATAACAATGTATTAAAATATGGGTGCATTACTAAAAAGCACAAATCTCAGGACATGACAAAATTTCTTCAGGATTTAAAACCCACTCGGACCCCAGGGGGGTTAAATGATTGATCTGCACATAGATGCAGCATCTTTGCCTTCATTATGCAGACTACACATAACAGATTGTTCATAAGATTATAGTATATACTGTACTTGTCAACTAATAATTCTGTTATTGTGAGGTGATGCATTTTTTAATTGTTTGACATTAAATTGATAGCATGTAGAGTACTCATTTGTGCTGTAAACTATGTGATGCTGGACATATCAAATAACTGTATTTGTGTTCCTCTGTTACAGGTGTGGACTGAAACCACTGGAGCACGAGACAGGGGTGGAAAAAGAGCCCTTAATGCAGTCTGGCACAAAACATCAGACTGTCAGCAGTTTAAGCTTTCAAAATATTTTTTGTTCAGTTGAGTTTAAAGTACCCTTTCTAATCTGAAATCTATCAAACTATTTTTAATGAATTTAACATTTAATACTGTTTTTAAGGTTGAGTTAAATATTCTGTGTGAAGGATCAGAAAATTATAATAAATTTGATTTTGAACATCCATGTGTTTTTCATTTTCAGAATGCACCTATTATGTTTATGATGTACAGGCAAATATAAAGTAGTAGATTATTCATTTTGAAGACTAACATCTAAGAAAGCAACATCCAAATGCTGCAGTTATCATTTAATCAGTAAAAATTGCATTGTATTTGGTAGAGCATAAGAATGGAAAAGGTCAGTTACAAATTGACAATAACAAAAAGTGTACTGTCCAGGTAGGAAACCTCAAAAAACATAATCTAGAACCACTCAAGTATACACTATGCAGGGATCCTCCATTACACATACAGGGCCTTGGTTTAATCCACATGGGTTTTATAAGGTGGGACCAATATGGGCCTTATGCATGTTGCCCACTTGGGTCCCACATGGGCCCCACTCAGATTCTACGTAGGATTCATATGGGCTAATTCACATAGGGCCGACATGGAACCCGTGGACAAACCCACTTGGGGCCCATGCCTCAAGCCCATATGGGGCCTACATTGGCCCCACAAAAAATTGTTGGCTGGGGGTCTGAGCAGCGGAGTCAAACAACCTTTCTACCTTTGAACTGGCCCTTTTCTACCAAGCGCACAGCGCTCTTTGTTTGACAGATATGTTTTGGTCGTCAGTCATTATAACTGTGTTGTCACTGTTCATGGAGAAATACTCACCGGCACATTATCATTGCTCGTGGCCGGGAGAGTGCTGTGTCTGGCGGGAGAGAGAGGCGCTGCTGCTGTAGGAGTAGCGGTGGAGTTTGTGTGGGGATAAAGCAGAGACTTTGGCAACAATCTTTTGTAAATCGTCTTTTTTCTTATCAGCTGATATAGCTGCGTTTCTTTGTTGTTTTATTTCCCTGCGACTTTTAATTCGTTTTGCAGCTAATGTACCACACAATGAAACACTCGCTGTGGGCAATTGTACTAATTCCGCCGCTGCCTTAAAGTTCTCTAGCTGGTGTCGAACTCATCTCGCTCATATACGGTGCTAATGGAATGGTCCACTCTAATCTATAATGGGGAGGAGTGCCTTCGTACAGATGTAATAATGTAAAACGTTAACAGGGATATGCCGACAATTTTGCTGATTACTTGGGGCTCTACGTGGCTGCTGACATGGCATATTGGTTAAGTCCACCCCTTCCTTTTGGGGGCCCCTGGTAGCTCGGGGCCCCAGGCGATTGCCTACCTTTGCCTAATGGGTAAGTCCGCCCCTGGTCCCGATTGTTTGTGCCGCTAAACGTTTAGTTTGTGCTGCTTCGGTTTTTTAATTATTAGACATTGATTATAGACGATGACGTCAAGCCCCTCCCGCTGATTTCCGCAGCCAGTAAATTTGAACTGTTCTCACCCAATCACTGATGACCTGAGCCAGACCAGAGCAATTTACCTCTGATCATTTTACAGGATTTTATTATGTGTGCAGTGTTACCTTTGCTAACATTAAACAAACCATTGCTTGCTTTCCGAAGAAGCGACTTCGTCTCTTTGGAAATGTAAAGTTACACAACGTGGTCAGCAGTTGTATAAAGGCCAACCAATCCCATTGTAATGTATCCTTGCTTATGACATATAGCGCGTATTGCCTACGTGAAAAGCAAAAAAGCAATCGGTTGAAATATTGTATTCGCTCATTTCCAACACCAGAAATCACTCAGGTATGAGCGAGGTCAGCCAGAGTAAAAAGTAAACTGTATTAAGCAGAGCCTGAGCACTGTGAGTGGTAGTCTGCTGGTTAGCATGATTGACTCGCAATCGCTGACAGCATCAAACACCGGTTTGACACCCACTCGAACCATCAGTCAATTTTTACATAGTTGGTCTTGTTCTGTTTATCTGTATCGCTTGGTCGTTTTTAGATTTAGATTTCAGTACTTGCGTGGTCAGTATGAAAAGAAAGTCTGGAATGAGAGATCTTTTTATAAACCGTATCTGCACTTGATTTTTGCTGCTCAACTCACACATCAGTGGACTTTCGTGCAATTAACAGGACGAACGAACAGTAATAGATTTTACATTTACGCATTTAGCAGACACTTTTATCCAAAGCGACTTAGGGGCCTTTTAGTCTACGCATGTCTCTTATCAGTAGCCCATGTGATTTTAGTTTCCATATTACAAAAATTGATTGACTATGAGGAGACGCAATATGTTGCGCAATGATTGTAATGTAACAAGCATGAACTTATTAACTCAAATATAACACAGCCCAAGTCAATTCCAAATGCCTTGCCATTTACCTCCGTGAAGAGACTGACGCTATCGTGCGTGGAACTGCAAAGAAACGTACAAACAGCCACGTTTCCTTTTGAAATGGAAAAAAAATATTATTCAGCACATAGAAATAAGTGCGGGATTCAGGCCCGGCGACCCAACCATGCAGCCTAGCCTGGCGAGAACATGGCAAATTGAGATGCGAGCATGCTACTTACAAGCTACAGGCAAAACTATTTTAAAAAGTTGGTTTGCACAAAGATGGTGGATCCCTTTGCTCAGAATAGTATAGGCCTAATTAAACGTAATTGCATACACTGTAAAAAAAATCCCATTAAAACAGATAAAGTACCTGCAGAAAATTACCAGTACATTTTCTTTTCTTTTACGGACATTTCCGTTAATGCTAAAATGTAATTTAATTCAGTGCAAAATGTAAAATGGAGAACATGCATACTCAAATGAGTCATGGTCATTATTTATCTTTGTTTCATTGTCGAGTAAAATCAATCATATCTAAATGCTTGGGTGAACGTCCGTTTTCAGTCTGTTGAGGCCGGCTGCGGAGAAACGCGCTCCTCCACGGCATGGGGCAGATAAATAATACAGTTTAAGGTTGCTAAGCAATCAAGCTTATTCATTTTTTTACATTTTTGTAATGATTATTTTGATTAAAGTAATGTTCAACCTTTAATCTGCATTTAGACGTATGACGCCGCATCTCTCATATAATTTAACTTATATGGGATGATATCTCAGTTTCAGTTTGGGTGGAGTTTCTGACTTGTGCAAAACTGCATTATAGGTAAATACTGTTTTCTGTTACGAATAAATTACTCTTCTAACTCTTGTTCTGTTACCTATTTATGTTACCTTTATTATAGGTAATACATTAATAATATATTATGTTATTAGATTATTTTAAAGGTTCGGTAAATTCCGTTAACATAGCTTAATTAGAACGACCTTGCTTGTTCTACAAACACTGAGGTTTACCTTAAGTGTTTTTCTGTTTGTTTGTTTTTTAATAGATTTTCTTCTGTAAAGCTGCTTTTGAACAATGCACATTGCGAAAAGCGCTATATAAATAAATTAGAATTTTATTATGCAAGCAGGAAGAAAAAAGCAAAATGGTTCAGAATTACGTAACGAGTTTACATCCAAAAAACGCGCGAAAAGCCGTCCATAACGCCGTATTTAACGGCGTTTTAAGGCGCCCCGAAAGCGCCGTCTTTTNAGGATCCCCACTGTACAGCAGCGGAGGACTTATTTACGTCTAAATAATAATAATAACCCCGTGATAGCTTAATTAATTTGTATTTTTGTCAGCATTTCTCTCATTGTCATCGTTCGCATGTGCCAGTCGTAAATAACACAGTAAAAACGTTTTATAAAATACTAGAATCTTTAGCACACTGAATGATTTTTTCTGTGGAATCTACACAGTGACTGAACCTTGATCAACATATCTGACAAATAGGTCACTTTGACTTTGACTACATAAACTGCACTGTAGGCCTATATGCATCCGCTGCGCACTGTCCAGTGTCTCGCGCAGCTTTGTCACGCAGCAAAACTCTGAATTCGTCTTGGTTCACTTGATGGAATGTACACAGAAGCAAACTTGTGGAAAAAATGTGTTAACCCGACAACCACCAACACAGCGAATTTTGAATGAAATAAAATAAGTATATGAATCCGCTTCGTGTGGTCCAGTGTCTCGCGCAGATTTAACCCTGGAGAGCTAGAAAGATGCGGATGCGAACTACATTAATATTTGTGATATAAATATTTAAATGAAATGCTCTAAGTAACACAGAAGAAAGTCCAGTCTATAATCTGCCCTGTACGGTTTGTGGACGGTTGTTTAATGTGATAAATGAAACATACTTTCTGTACAGCAGCGGAGGACTATTTATTCGGAACCGAGGGAGACGTCGCTTACTGACCTTTGATTTGCCAGTCAGCGGAAGGGGGCGTTTCATACCGCCCACATGTGAGAAACTAGTTTTCAAGTTGTTTATTCGTTTTTTAAACGTTAAGTTGAAAACGAAAAAAAAGCAAAATTCTCGTTTTTCCTTTTTTTTATGAACGAAAAACGAAAATGGCGCCGTTTTCTCACTCCCGTTTTTCAAGTTTAAACTAAAAAACAAATTACCAAAAGATACACGGACCCAGAAGATACCCTGATTTTTAACGTTAGCTTTATTTGAGACGAGTGATTTTGACTGTGGTCAGTCTTAAATTTAAGATATTGTGCAGATTTGCTGTTATTCTGCATAACTGTGACATTTTATCAGATAAATGGTAAATTTACTACAGTCAGTGTTCCATATGTTTAGTTCACTGTAACGTTACCAGTTTAATATTAAGATTATTATAATCATAGTTTATTAGCTGGTGAATCTCTGTTTACTGTCTGCTAGTGTAGTCACCGGTTTTCTTTGCTGACAGCGCTCTCATTAGGTATTGCTTTTTAAACTATTGTGTACGTTAGTCTGTTGGTTTTATGATCAGACTGGGAGACAGTGTCTGTCATGTGGTCCATTATTCCGCTGAAGAGCAAATAGACGCGGCACGCCGATCAAAATGCACATATGTAAAAAATATTTGTATTTGTATTGCATGTTATTTTGGTGATAACTGTCTTGCTGTCTTCGGCTTGTTGCGTTTCAAGTCTGGAGTAGCATTGTAAATGTATGATGTGGTAAGTGTGATGGTATATAAACGCATGATGTATGCACACGTCCATAGGAAGGCACAGTAATGTAATTCAAAAACTGTGGTAAGTGTGTGTGTGTTGGGGGGCTGCGTGTGTGCAGTGGGCTAAGGCTCAAACGTCAGGGTTCGCTACTGATACATACGAAAATGCAATGAATTTGTGTTCTGTATAGGGCTGTGCGATTTGGGGAAAATATCTAATTGCGATATTTTTGACAGACATTGCGATTGCGTTTGATTTGCGATTTTAACTTTTCTAATTCAAGCTTCAGCTCAATATTGTTGTGTGGAGCACAGTATGGGTAGTTACCCTGCTGAATGAAAACAACAACAAAAAACATTACAGAAATTCTAATTGTTTCCATTAAAACCATTACAAAATTCATTTTTGTAGTGTTTTGGACATCATTCAAATAGGGATTACTGTTGTTCAATTGGTTCCCAATTTCCAGATTACATCACACCAATAGAATCCAAATACCAGTGTACACTATTATAGTTTCCATTAAAACATATACAACTCCCATTGTAACCCTTAAATCCATAACATTTTCTATTGTGTTAGTGAATTATTAAAATTAAAAGTTCATAGGTTACATAGGCTGATTTATTCTTTTTTAAGTATGTGGGATTTTTAAAACGAGTAGAAAATGTGCTGAATGTTTAATTTCATCCAAGTGAAATTAGCAAAACAGTTAGATAGAATTTACATTTGTTTGAAACGCGGAGCTAGGCGTGAGTTGACACAGGCTGCACGCGTGCGTCAAGCCTCATCTATATTGCCAGATGCCCGCGTGGAGCCGGACTCAAGTAATATAAATGTCATTACGAAACAGGCTGTGTGTGCGCGTCAAGTTTAAACAGCTCGTCCGCGAGATGCGGGAGACGCGCAAGTATATGGAAAGCCGATGGTGTCAGAATTACGCCATAGATTAAACGCGTTTATATCCGAACGCCGCTTTTGACGGCGTTTTAAACAGTATTTGCGCCGCAAAATACGGCGTCGCGATTCCAAATGCCGTAAAAAACGCGCGAAAAGTCGTCCATAACGCCGTATTTAACTTGAAAAGCGGCGCCTTTTGCGTCGCTGTCTTGCCATATGACGGTGTAATAAACGCCGTTTTTGTTGCACAGAGTGCGCGTTATTTACAGCGTTTTGTGTGTTGTATAATGAGCCCCTCCCGCTGATTTCCGCAGCCAGTAAATTCGAACTGTTCTCACCCAATCACTGATGAACTGAGCCAGACCAGAGCAATATACCACTGATCATTTTACAGGATTTTATTATGTGCGCAGTGTTACCTTTGCTAACATTAAACAAACCATTGCTTGCTTTCCGAAGAAGCGACTTCTTCTCTTTGGAAATGTATAGTTACACAACGAGGTCAGCAATTGTATGAAGGCCAACCGATCCCATAGTAATGTCTCCTGCGTATTACATATAGCGCGTATGGCCTACGTGAAAAGCAAAAAAGCAATCGGTTGAAATATTGTATTAGCTAATTTTTAACACCAGAAATCACTCCTGGTATAAGCGAGGTCAGCCATGGTAAAAAGTAAATTGCATTCCCTTTAAGCAGATGCAGAGCACTGTGAGTGGTAGTCTGCTGGTTGGCGTGATTGACTCGCAATCGCTGACAGCATCAAATTCCGGTTCGAGACCCGCTCGAACTATCAGTCAATTTTTACGTTGTTGGTCTTGTTCTGTTTATCTGTATCGCTTGGTCGTTTTTAGATTTATATTTCAGTACTTAATGCTTGGTCAGTATGAAAAGAAAGTCTGGAATGAGTGAGAGATCTTTTTATAAACCGTATCTGCACTTGATTTTTGCTGCTGAACTCACACATCAGTGGACTTTCGTGCTATAAACAGGACGAACGAACAGTAATAGATTTGACATTTACGCATTTAGCAGACACTTTTATCCAAAGTGACTTACAGAGGCCTTTTAGTCTATGCATGTCTCTTATCAGTAGCCCATGTGATTTTAGTTTCCGTATTACAAAAATTGATTGACTATAAGGAGACGCAATAATGTTGCGCAATGATTGTAATGTAACAAGCATGAACTTAACTAAAATATAACAGCCCAAGTCAATGCCAAATGCCTTGCCATTTACCTCCGCGAAGAGACTGACGTTATCGTGTGTGGAACTGCAAAGAAACTTACAATAAACAGCCACGTTTCCTTTTGAAATGGAAAAAAAGATTATTCAGCACATAGAAATAAGTGCGGGATTCAGGCCACTCATGCAGCCTAGCCTGGCGAGAACATGGCAAAATGAGATGCGGGCATGCTACTTACAAGCTACAGGCAAAACTATTTTAAAAAGTTGGTTTGCACAAAGATGGTGGTTAAGCCTACTGATCCCATTGCTCCGAATAGTAGGCCTAATTAAACGTAATTACATACACTGTAAAAAAAATCCTGTTAAAGCAGATAAAGTACTGGCAGAAAAGTACCAGTACATTTTCTTTTATTTTACGGACATTTCCGTTAATGCTAAAATGTAATGTAATTCAGTGCAAAATGTAAAATGGAGAACATGCATACTGGAGTGAGTCTGGTCATTATTTATCTTTGTTTCATATGCTTTGTCGAGTAAAATCAATCATATCTAAATGCTTGGGTGAACGTCCGTTTTCAGTCTGTTGAGGCCGGCTGCGGAGAAACGCGCTCCCCAGGCATGGGGCAGATAAATAATACAGTTTAAGGTTGCTAAGCAATCAAGCTTATTATTATTTTTTAAATTTTTGTAATGATTATTTTGATTAAAGTAATGTCCAACCTTTAATCTGCATTTAGACGTATGACGCCGCATTCTCTCATATAATTTAATTTATATGGGATGATATCTCAGTTTCAGTTTGGGTGGAGTTTCTGACTTATGCAAGACTGCATTATAGGTAAATACTGTTTTCTGTTACGAATAAATTACTCTTCTAACTCTTGTTCTCTTACCTATTTATGTTACCTTTATTATAGGTAATAAATTAATCAAATAAAATAATATATTATGTTATTAGATTAAGGTTCGGTAAATTCCGTTAACATAGCTTAATTAGAACGACCTTGCTTGTTCTACAAACACCATGCACTTTGTTTTACCTGAAGTGTTTTTCTGTTTGTTTGTTTTTTATAGATTTTCTTCTGTAAAGCTGCTTTTGAACAATGCACATTGCAAAAAGTGCTATATAAATAAATTAGAATTTTATTATGCATGCAGGAAGAAAAAAGCAAAATGGTTCAGAATCACGCAACGCGTTTACATCCAAACGCCGTAAAAACCGCGCGAAAAACCGTCCATAACGCCGTATTTAACGGCGTTTTAAGGCGCCCCGAAAAGCGCCGCCTTTTGCGCTGCTGTCTGGCCATATGGCGGTGTAAAAAACGCCGTTTTGGTTGCACAGAGTGCTTTTACGGCGTTTTGTCTGTTGTATAATAAGCCCCTCCCGCTGATTTCCACAGCCAATAAATTTGAACTGCTCTCACCCAATCACCGATGAGCTGAGCCAGGATCTAATTCACCATGGCCTTGGTACTAAATCCTTGTAGTGGCCATTGATATTACTATGTTTTGATTAGTGGAATAAAGATTTTTATGAAAATCCTTTTTTCAAGTGAATTTTATGTAAAAAAATTACTGCATCCAATTCCAGCAAATTTGGCACACACCAACTCAAAAACCCCTATCTATAGGTAAAGTCTATGTTTTTTATTTAGGTTTATTTTATTTATTTGATTGACATCGAGAGTTAAGGCCTTAAGACCTGGACGGATCAGATATTTCCCCCGGCATTTCACCAAGCATTCACTTGAGACATAATTATGTTTGCGAGACACATACATTCTGATGTGCGCACTTTGGATGGTTCAGTCAGAGTAAGATCATTGTTGTGTCTTGACATCTTTGAATAACCCTTAACATCAATCAAGTCCCGCACTTTATTTTCTCTAGTACAGTATGTTAATTCCTTTAATGCAATAGTCAGACTCGCTCTGCTTGATATGCAGCTTTTGCAGTAATAATGAATGCACTTTATTTAGCCTACAATAAAGCTGTGCGTTAACATGTATGATATGCTTTGTAGTTATGTTTTTTAAAAGTCTATTCTTTTTTTAAATGCGTCATGCAGAATTGTTCTCATCAGCAGGTGCATCATAAACATCGCCTACACTAAAAAAATCCGTAAAAACAGGGCACAATACACTGTATTAATATGAAGGAATTTTCCGTATTCATTTTTTACAGTTGTTTCACTTGTATTTTACATTTTGCACTGAATTAAAATACATTTTAGCATTAACGGAAATGTCTGTAAAATAAAGGAAAATGTACTGGTACTTTTCTGCCAGTACTTTATCTGTTTTAACGGGATTTTTTAAAGTGTATGTACAGTGGCAAGAAAAAGTATGTGAACCATTTGGAATTTCATGTTTTTCTGAATAAATTTGTCATAAAATGTGATCTGATCTTCATCTAAGTCAAGGGTATTTACAAACATAATGTGTCTAAAAATAATAACTAAAAAATTCTGATCTTTCATGTCTTTATTGAACACACTCATTCAACATTCAAAATGGCAGTGGAAAAGTAAGTGAACCCTTAGAATTAATAACTTGTTGACCCCCCCTTGGCAGCAATAACCTCAACCAGGCGCTTCCTGTAGCTGTGGATCAGACCTGCACATCGTTGAGGAGGAATTTTAGCCCATTCTTCCTGGCAGAACTGCTTTAGCTCTGTCATATTCTTTGGATGTCTCATGTGTATGGCCCTCTTCAAGTCAATCCATAGCATCTCTATTGGGTTGAGGTCTGGGCTCTGACTTGGCCACTCCAAAAGGCGGATTTTGTTTTTCTGAAGCCATTCTGTTGTGGACTTACTCCGGTGTTTTGGGTCATTGTCCTGTTGCGTCACCCACCTTCTACACAGTTTCAGCTGACATACAGACATTCTCACATTATCCTGAAGAATTGTCTGATATACTTGGGAATTCATCTTCCCCTCAATGATTCCAAGCTGGCCAGGCCCTGATGCAGCAAAGCAGGCCCAAATCATGATGTTTCCTCCACCATTTTTTACAGTTGGGATGATTTTTTCATGATGATATGCCGTGCCCTTTCTACGCCAGATGTAGTGCTGTGTGTTTTTTCCAAATAGTTCAATCTTAGCTTCATCGGTCCACAAAACATTCTGCCAATACCGCTGTGTACTGTCAATGTGCTCTTTTGCAAACTTCAGGTGTGCAGCAATGTTCTTTTTAGTAAGCAATGGCTTCCTTCGTGGTGTCCTGCCATGGATACCCTGCTTGTTCAGTGTTTTACGTATTGTAGACTCATGAACAGAGATGTTAGCAAGTTCCAATGATGCCTTCAAATCTTTGGCTGTCATTCGGGGTTGTTTCTTTACCTCATTGATGAGTCTTCGTTGTGCTCTTGGTGTCATTTTGACTGGGCGCCCACTTCTTGGTAGAGTAGCAACAGTCCCAAAGTGTCTCCATTTGTAGATTGTTTGCCAAACTGTAGACTGGTGAATTTCTAAAGTCTTTGAAATATCTTTGTAACCCTTGCCAGCTTTATGTAAATCAACCATTCTTGATCGTAGATCCTCTGCAAGCTCTTTTTGGCGAGGCATGGCTCACATAAGGGTGTTCTTGTGCAAAGCAAACTCCAAAAGTTTGAGGGGTTTTTATCAGTCAAAGTAGCTGTAGTCCACACACCTCCAAACTTATTATCTTAACGAGACTCCAGGTGTGCTAAAACCTGACTCCAATTAGCTTTTTTGAGGTCATTAACTCAAGGGTTCACATACTTTTTCCACAGGCACTATGAGGTTTTTTGGTTGTTCTCAATAAAGACATGGAAGTGCGGATAAAGTGCAGAACTTGATTGATGTTAAGGGTTATTCAAACATGTTAAGACACAACAATGATCTTACTCTGACTGAAACATCCAAAGTGCGCACATCAGAATGTATGTGTCTCACAAACATAATTATGTGTCAAGTGAATGCTTGGTGAAATGCCGGGGGAAATATTTGATCCGTCCAGGTCTTAAGGCCTTAACTCTCGATGTCAATCAAATAAATATAATAAAATAAACATAAATAAAAAACATAGACTTTACCTATAGATAGGGGTTTTTGAGTTGGTGTGTGCCAAATTTGCTGGAATTGGATGCAGTAATTTTTTACATAAAATTCACTTGAAAAAAGGATTTTCATAAAAATCTTTATTCCACTAATCAAAACATAGTAATATCAATGGCCACTACAAGGATTTAGTACCAAGGCCATGGTGAATTAGATCCTGGCTCAGCTCATCAGTGATTGGGTGAGAGCAGTTCAAACTTATTGGCTGTGGAAATCAGCTGGAGGGGCTCATTATACAACACACAAAACGCCGTAAATAACGCGCGCTCTGTGCTACCAAAATGGCATTTTTTTACGCCGCCATATGGCAAGACAGCGGTGCAAAAGGCGCCGCTTTTCAAGCGCCTTAGAACGCCGTTAAATACGGCATTATGGATGACTTTTCACGTGTTTTTTACGGCTTTTGGAATCGTGACGACATATTTTGCGGCGCAAATACTGTTTAAAATGCCCTCAAAAACGGCGTTCGGATATAAACGCGTTTAATCTATGGCTTAATTCTGACACCATCGGCTTGCCATACAAGTATGACACAGGCTGTGTGTGCGCGTCAAGTTTAAACGGCTCGTCCGCGAGATGCGCAACGCGGGGAAGAGTCGCGTGAGTATGACACAGGCTGTGTGTGCGGTCTTCTGAATTGGACGGTTCTTTAGTATGTATTTGCCTAATATGATCGATCTGACTCTGCAGATGCCATAATAACACACACACTCTCTCTCCTGCCTTCTGTTTGTTTTTTTAATGTCGGACGTTTACGCAGTTGGATAGGGCAGTGCTGATAGGCATAACAGAGGTGCGCTCACTCAGTTGGTTAGCAAGAATGCCACTCAAAGCTGCCTTGGAACAGACGCGTTTCCTATTTTTCACATCGCTTCCACATCGCAGCCTCTTGCGATTAGCAAATCGCAACGTCTCACATCGCGATTCGATTTCGATTAATCGTTCAGCCCTAGTTCTGTATATAGAAAATATAAAGAAACATTACCAGTTTGATGTTCAGTAATATTGATAGTCATTATATGAATTATTAACACATTTTAGATGTTCATTGAAAACTTTGGCAAGTTTTATAGTGCAAAGTTTTCGAAAACAATGCTATTATCGACTTCAAGTAAACAAAAGAAACAGTGACATTATGCATATGCATATAATAGTACACAGGCATGCACAAGTACTTGTGTGCAGGTGTGTAGTGTTTCTTTACAAATTTAACATCTCCAACTACTGGCCTGGCATGCATAGTACAGCATTTTAAGACGTTTGTCTTTTTAGTACATTGTTGTTGTGTAAACATACCTTTAGATTCAGATGTTTTTCAGTTGTTATTTCTACTTTAATTGTAGTTTACAAAAACATGCACATTTAGTTTTCCTTTATGATGACACAGAATTACTTTAGGTCAAGAACCCATTCTGTTGTTATTTGTCCATCCAATCAAAAGAGGGTTTAAAGCAGCACGTTAGCTCAGACCGAAAATACCCATGTGATTAATCCACTTGAAATGAACCCCACAACTGCAAGCCCTTCTCTCTGATCTCTGGTGCCACGACCGGGATGAGTCACCGCTGCACCTGTGTCCAAACCCGCCTACCTCATGGAAATTGACTGTTTTCTGCCCATACATTTTTTGCCCAGCTCTGGTTTAAGATACTTAAATCACTGAATCTTAAAGAACAAATGTGTTTTGCTTGAAAACAAGGACAGCGTTACCTTGTAGGAATATGGTTTAAAAGTTTTGTTAAAGGGATCATTCAGCCAAGAAACAAAATTTCCCCAAGTTTTACTCGCCCTCAAGGCCTCCTGACTGAATATGACTTTCTTCTTGAAGAATAAAGCAGTCGGAGTTATAATACCACGTATCATTTTTCTTCCAAGCGATAGAATGGGAGTGAATGGGGGGCCATTTTTAAAGCTCCAAAACGTGCATCCATCGATCAAAGAACTGCTTGACACGGCTCCATGGTCTTAACATAGGTCTTCTGAAGTGAATCGATGCATTTGTTTGAGAGAAATATCCATATTGACAACGCTATTAACGGTAATGTCTAACTTGCGTTATCCCTCGGCTGTGTGTGAACCTGAGGCTTGTTTTTCCGGCAAGTGACGCAGTCGTGTGATAAGTTCTGGTTACGAATGCGACATTTTTTGTTTTCCAATAGGATACCATCTCCTCTGTGCGGGAGCTTTCATCACCGTCATTTGCCAGAAAAACAAGCAATTACAGGCTCCTCTATGAAAGAACACATCATTTGAATGACGTGTTTTTACAAGGATGCTCTGATCTCTGTACTCACATTTATCCAGGGAACAAGGCCCAGCAAAAAGCTTTCCAGCACTTTCCCAAGAGTCTTTTCTGTGGTGAACAATTTCACCAGCTCTCTGAAAAAACACAAACAGTGATGAATAATTCTAATTGTTTATTTCTGTCGCAAGAACATTCTATAGCTGACATCATGGGGCATCTTAAAAAACCTGACAATACACAGTAAAATAGGAGACACTGTACCTGCAGATGTCCAGTTTGGCTGAGAGATGATCTTTGTGGATGTATAGCGCTTTTTTATCTTCTAGAAAACATATTATATCTTCACTCTCAAAGACTGGGTCTCCCTCGGACACCTCAAGCCGATAATGAATATACAACATGCCCACCTGTAAAAATCCAATTCACATTTTAAAGAGCTTTTTAATACAGATAGAAGGGAAAAAACAGGATTGAATATACGGTATAGAATACATATAATACATAACAAAACAAAAATGTCCTCATTCTACTCCTCTCTGAAAGAATATGATGCAATAACCAGCAAGTATCTAGGAGCCACAGAAACAGACCCGGCTCTGGATTTGCATTCACAAGAATGTTCCTCAAGTAGGGGTGTGCAATATTGGCAAAAAAAGTCCATAAAGTCCGCACCATTTAAGAGCAGACACAGAGCTGACAGAGACATTGCTAACCATGCTGTAGTGCTTGACTAAAGTATTTGTGAACAATGAGTGCTGTTTTTAGTGGAGCTTAAAAAATGCATGACATACTCGATAATATGATTTTGCACATCGCTAGAACAAGATTTGCATATTATCGCACACGATTTATCTTGCACACCCCTAACCTCAAGCATCCATACCTGTCCAAAACTCAGCAAGTTAATCTGTTTAGCAATCCCGGCATCCTTCAGCTCACTGTAAATGTCTTCGAAATCCCCATGGTGGTAAATGAACCTCTGGATGTAAGGGACGATCTGTCGCACCAGGGTCTGCACAGAAGGGCAAGGCCTGTAGCTCTCAGTCTGTGGTTCAGTGGACACACACTGGGAGAGTCTTTTCACCCCGCAGATCTCCAGGAACAACTCTCGGTCTGCTTCGCTGAAAGCCTCCTTCTCATGCAATTTACCTGAGGACAAAAAAAACCTAAAACTCAGTTCTGAATGATCCTGATCATTCATTACAATTGCACAAAAACATTAGTTTGTTTTCCTTTGGCTTATTAATGCGTAACCTTGATGTTTGTATTTGTTGGCTGCTCTCTTCATGGCAGATGGTAGGTTGAGCAGACAAATCTCACGATGCGATTTGAAGATTTTCTCCAAGTGCGGGCTGTCCGCTATCATGGGCTTGTGTGCTAACGTCACCCAGGCGTTACTCTTGGTGGGGAACACTCTTTTGTGAGAAATAATTTCTGTGAAGATCATTAAAACGTTCTCTTTATAGTCCAGAAACAGGAATTTGCCAATAAAACCAAGGTACAACTAGCTGTTTTTAGTTGATCTCACCTTTGAGAGAGCAGCAATAGTTGGGGTTAAGTTGAGGATCTTGATCTTGTTCTCCATGAACATGCATTTTACATTTATCAGCTTTAGACAAATAAGGGTAAGTGTGTTAAATGGAAACAAATACCAGAGTCGTAAATAATTGAAAATGTATAAGCAGTCATAAATTCTCTTACCTAGTTTGGCAAAGATGACAGAAACGTCTTGGACAACATCCACTGTAGCAAGAGGTGATGACTCACAAACACCTTCCAAAAGGGCAACATACTGCTTCATAGATGGATTGAGCTCCACATTGAGAGACTGCAATTATATCAAAGGTTACTGAGAATAAAAGTTATTCTTGAATTACTATTAAAATGTTGCTTGTGGAAAGGAAAAAGGCAAAACCTGAAACGCACATTAAACATTCTCTTCATTTCATGCAAGCCAGTGTAAAATGGTGCCAGTAGTTTAGGCTCCTGTATCCCGCTGTCAGGCTTTCGAATCAGCTCCTTGTACCTTTGAAACATGCCTGTCGGATCATTCCAGCAAACCTCTTTCAGATGGTAGAACCGTCCAGAGCACCATTCCTCCTTTCTTTAAGCAAGCATGAGAAAAAAAAAAATATTGTCGCTGTCCTTCCGAAACCTTGGATGGAAGGTTCCAAGTCTATTTCGTAAGAGTTGTTCATGAATATGGTCAATGAAAGGAAGTCCTTTTTAAATATTTTTTTCACATTTTATATAAAGTTTGCAATTTTTGCAACCTGTTATTAAAATCCGATGATGTCCAAATACAGTTTAAAACCTTTGTGTGATTTGGGTTAGTAATAAACATTGTTTCCCTTTCTGTCGGTCTCTCGACGTTGTGTCGAACCGACAGATGGGGTTCGTCCCTGAGAACCAATCGCTTCCGACTACTTAGAAAAGGCCAATGAAAATTGGCAAATGAAATTTGCATGCCGGACTCCGCCCCGGACATCCGGGTATAAAAGGGAGACAGCGTGCATCATTCATTCACCTTTTGTTCTTCGGAGCCTTCGCTGATGAAGATCGACTCTTGCTACTTAGCAAAAATATCTACATTGCCAGTTCTACGACATGGTGCAGCGGACTGTCCCTTCCTGCAGCGACTTCCCCTGGGCGTCTCGGCGGCTCCAGAGGTGTTCGAGTTGCAGACGGTGACTCACCGTCTGCGTTCTAAAAGAGATAATTTCTCCAGCGCGGCATGTCCCGCTGTTGTCATGAGTGCGGTGTCCTCATCGAGGAAGGGGACAAGCACGATGTCTGTGTCAGGTGTTTGGGGGTCCAACACGCTGAGGCAGCCTTCGTGGACTCATCTTGCCCGCACTGCGGGCAGATGGTCATAGAGACGTTGCGGTCACGGGTGGCTGTCTTCTCCCGAGAACCAGCCACCACCTCGCAGGCTTCCCGGGCTGTGACGAGGATGGCTAAGGCCATTCCGTTCGCCAAGGCGAGCGGCGAGGGTGATATGGGGGTTTCTGCGAGCGCTAATCCGTCAGCCAAGTGCTCGCACCCCGTCTCGCTCACCTCATCGTTCCCTAGCTGGCGGTGCCACACCGTCAGCGTCCTCCTTCACGCATTCGGACACGATGCGTGATGATGATGAGATGTCCATCGCAGCATCGGAGAGCGAATTGCTGGCATCCGATCCCGACGGGGGACGAGCTCAGGAGGAAGCGGATGTCGAGATGTCGGCCATGCTTTCCCGGGCCGCCGTGTGCATTGGGTTAGAGTGCACTCCGGTGCCTTTCCCCCAGCGCTCACGGTTGGACACGTGGTTCTTGGGCTCTGAGTGCGACTCCAAGCCGCGCCCAACCCCGGTTCCATTCTTCCCGGAAGTGCATGAGGAACTGACGAAGACGTGGAACGCCCCTTTCTCGGCGCGTACACGTCAAACCGGTTCCGTCGCTCTCTCTTCCCTCGATGGTGGGGCGGCTAGGGGTTACGTCGACGTGCCCGAGGTGGAACGTGCAGTCGCGGTGCACCTGTGCCCGCAGGCGGCGTCCACCTGGAGAGGTCGACCGAAACTTCCGTCCAAGGCATGTAGGACCTCGGCATCGCTGGTGTCGAAGGCCTACACTGCCGCGGGCCAAGCTGCCTCCTCTCTCCACGCCATGGCCATCCTGCAGGTCCATCAGGCCAAGGCTTTGAAAGAGATCCACGAGGGTAAGACCGACCCGGGGTTAATGCAGGAACTCCTCACCGCCACCGACCTCGCTCTAAGGGCGACCAAGGTGACCGCGCGGGCCCTGGGTCGGGCGATGTCCACCATGGTGGTCCAGGAGAGGCATCTCTGGCTCAACCTTGCGCAGATGAGCGACGCTGAGAAAGTCCGCTTTCTCGACGCGCCCATTGCGCAGGGTGGGCTGTTTGGTGACACTGTCGAGGACTTCGCTCAGCAGTTCTCGACAGTGAAGAAGCAGACGGAGGCGATCAGCCATATTCTACCCCGCCGGGACTCGGCCGCCCGTAGGCCTTCGAGTTCCCGTGCGGCCTCTGCTCCCCAGCAGCCCCGGCCCCCTTCGAAGCCAGCTCCGGTTCCAGCGCTCCCTACCCAGGCGGCACCCCGGAAAAGGGCGTCGAAGGGGAGACCACCACCCCATCAGCAACCTTCGAGGAAGAAGCGACCCTGACGGGAAGACCCCAGGGAGGTTAACACCATCGGGCCCGTATCCAGCCATGACATCGTTGGACGGTCGATCCGGGACGGTTCCTGCCCCGTTCCTACATCAGCTAGGTCCCCACGGGGGCCTAGCGCCCACTTTTTCACGAAAAGAGTTTCCTATCTCCCTGGGTGTTCTTCACAGCCGCTCTCACCCTCTGTCAGACGGTGTTCGGCCACTCGACGTTGCGTCTTGGCGAGGCGCAACATCGAATGTATTTTGCAGCCCTCAGCACTCTCAAATCGACGGTGCGGGGACCTGCATCGCCAGGCAGGCAAACCAGCAGAGCCAGTCTTCTTCCCGGGGGCTCCCCGGCGAGAGACCCGCACTGCCAGCCATCGAACCACCCCCCGGGGGGTCGATGAAGCAGATCGTTCCCTTAGTCCCCCTGTCACGGTCCCTGGGAGCTTGGCTCGAGCTTCCCACACCGTCACGGTGGCTAAGAAGGACGATCCGTCTCGGCTACGCGATCCAGTTCGCCAGAAACCCGCCCAAGTTTCGGGGCATCCTCGTCACCTCGGTCAGAGGCCGGGATGCTCCCGTACTACGGAGCGAGGTCGCCACCCTTCTGGCGAAGGGTGCGATCGAGTCCGTCCCCTTAGCCGAGATGTCCAAGGGGTTTTACAGCCCTTACTTCATCGTCCCCAAAAAAGGCGGGGGGGTGCGCCCCATCCTAGATCTGCGTACCCTGAACAGACACCTGCACAAGCTGCCGTTCAGGATGCTCACGCAGAAGCGCATCCTGGCATCTGTCAGATGTCAGGATTGGTTCATGGCAATCGACCTGAAGGACGCTTACTTTCATGTCTCGATTCTCCCTCGTCATCGCCCGTTCCTACGGTTCGCTTTCGAGGGTCGGGCATATCAGTACAGAGTCCTCCCCTTCGGTCTGTCTCTGTCTCCACGAGTCTTTACGAAGATCGTGGAGGCCGCCCTCTCTCCCCTCAGGGAGAGGGGTGTGAGGGTACTCAACTATCTCGATGACTGGCTTATCTTGGCACACTCGCGAGATCTGTTGTGTGCACACAGGGACCTGGTGCTCCGGCACCTAGATCGATTGGGACTACAGGTCAACCGAGAGAAGAGCAAGCTCTCCCCTGTGCAGAGCATCCTCTATCTTGGTATGGAACTCAACTCTGTCACCATGACAGCGCGACTGTCCGCAGTACGCGCCCAGTCGGTGTTGAACTGCCTGGATCATTTCACGCAGTCGGCGGTTCCCCTGAAACTATTTCAGAGGCTCCTGGGACACATGGCATCCTCGGCGGCGGTGATACCCCTCGGGTTGATGCACATGAGGCCGCTTCAACACTGGCTCCTGAGTCGAGTTCCTTGGGGAGCGTGGCACACCGGCAGCAGGCAGATGGTGATTACGCCTCACTGCCGACGCAACCTAACCCCCTGGTCTTCCATGGCCTTCCTTCGGGCAGGGGTACCCCTAGGGCAGGTTACGAGGCATGTCGTGGTGACAACAGACGCCTCCCTGCAGGGTTGGGGTGCAGTGTGCAACGGGCACGCAGTGTCGGGGCTTTGGACGGGCCCCCGCCTGCGCTGGCATATCAATTGCCTAGAGTTGTGGGCTGTGCTACTTGCATTGAAGAGGCTGCTGCCTCTCGTGCAGGGCAAGCACGTGCTGGTCCGGTCGGACAGCACTACTGCAGTAGCGTATATCAATCGTCAGGGTGGCGTTCGCTCTCTGCAGTTAACACGACTTGCCCGACGCCTCCTCCGGTGGAGTCAGCAGGTGACCCGCTCCCTGCGTGCCACGTATATCCCAGGCGACCTGAACCAGACAGCCGACGCGCTCTCTCGTCAGTCTACGCCTCGCGGAGAGTGGCGACTCCACCCCCGCGCAGTCCAGCTCATTTGGGTGCAGTTCGGGCAGGCCCAGGTAGACCTGTTTGCCTCCCTCGAAACCACCCATTGCCCGCTTTGGTACTCTCTGACCGAGGGACCCCTCGGCACGGATGCCCTAGCGCACAGCTGGCCGCGGGACAAGCGGAAGTACGCCTTCCCCCCAGTGAGCCTCATTGCACAGACCCTGTGCAAGGTCAGGGAAGAGGAGCATCAAGTGTTACTCGTTGCGCCACACTGGCCCAACCGGACTTGGTTCTCGGAGCTAATGCTCTTGACGACAGCTCCCCCCTGGCCGATTCCCCTGACGAAGGACCTGCTTTCCCAGGGGAAGGGCACGTTATGGCATCCCAGGCCAGACCTCTGGAACCTCCATGTCTGGCCCCTGGACGGGACGAGGAGATCCTGAGTGGTCTGCCCCCGGCGGTGGTAGCTACCATTTCTCAGGCTAGGGCACCTGCCACTAGGCGACTGTACGCCTACAAGTGGCGCCTCTTCTCGACCTGGTGTGCTTCTCGAGGAGAAGACCCACGGAGTTGTGCGATCGGGTCCGTGCTGTCCTTCCTACAAGAGAGACTCGAGACTAACCTCTCCCCCTCCACACTGAAGGTGTATGTAGCCACCATTGCTGCTCATCCCAACTCAGTTGCTGGAAAGTCTCTAGGACAGCACGACCTGGTCATTAGATTCCTAAGGGGTGCGAGGAGGCGTAACCTGCCTCGTCCGCGCTCCATACCCTCTTGGGACCTGGATGTAGCCCTGACAGGTCTCACCAGGCCCCCATTCGAGCCCCTAGGGGATGCCTCTCTTCCTCATCTTACGATGAAGACGGTTCTCCTTATGGCGCTCGCCTCCATCAAGAGGGTAGGGGATCTACAGGCTTTCTCCGTGTCCCCTGACTGCCTAGAATTCGGACCCAGGGATTCTCACGTTATCCTGAGACCTCGGCCCGGCTACGTGCCCAAGGTTCCCACCGCTCCCTTTCGGGACCAGGTGGTGAACTTACAGGCGCTCCCCACTGGGGAGGAAGACCCAACCCCGTCCATGTTGTGTCCAGTACGCGCGCTGCGCCTCAGACCGCACACAGAGCTTCAGGAGCTCGGATCAGCTCTTTGTCTGTTTCGGAGGTCAGCAACAGGGGAGAGCTGTCTCCAAGCAGAGGTTGGCCTACTGGATTGTGGACGCTGTCAAGGCAGCTTACCAATCCCCAAATCGCCCGTGCCCCCTAGGAGTGAGGGCCCACTCCACCCGGGGTGTTGCCTCCTCTTGGGCTTTGGCACGGGGGGCCTCTCTCGCAGACATTTGCAGAGCTGCGGGTTGGGCTACACCCAACACCTTCGCGAGGTTTTACAACCTCCGCGTAGAGCCGGTGTCAGCCCGCGTCCTGCATGGCCACATGTAGGACCGGCAACTGGTAGGGTGTACGCCTGTTCGGTTCTTTTCCCCCTCTCTCGAGTGGGTCAGTAGGGTGGTTCCGTCTGATGTATTTTCATGCTGGTTCCCACCTTGGTAACCCATGACCTCCCCGGGTGGACCTCCACCTCGCGGTTTTCTCTTCAGCCGCACTTTCTTCCCATGAGTTCTTACCCATCGGTGAGACCATGTTGGTATCTCCACTATTCTCCTCCCTGCGGTAGGAAGTGGTCTCTGTAGCGCATCCCCCACTTGAGGAAGTAGCGCTTACCCAGTGCCTTACGGTTCCGGGCAGCTTCTCGCTGTTAGAGAAACAAGGCCGCCGCCTGTGAGGCCGAAGGTAGGGGCCTTCCCACCTTTCAAGAAAGCTCTGGGACCCCCTACCTACCCACTGGTATGTTACAATTTCGCGGTAGCGTTCACGGCTGACACGCCCAGGCCAGTCACCGTCGCTTTGTTGAGATTGTGACAGGGCACAGTTTTATGGCGTTTTCCATTGGAACCCCATATGTCGATTCGACACAACGTCGAGAGACCGACAGAAAGGGAACGTCTCGGTTACGTTTGTAACCTCGGTTCCCAGACGTTGTGTCCTCTGCAGCAGTCGTGAGAGGTCTCAGGCTCCTCAGAACTAAGGTGAATGAATGATGCACGCCGTCTCCCTTTTATACCCGGATGTCCGGGGTGGAGTCCGGCATGCAAATTTCATTTGCCAATTTTCATTGGCCTTTTCTAAGTAGTCGGAAGCGATTGGTTCTCAGGGACGAACCCCATCTGTCGGTTCGACACAACGTCTCGTTCCCTCCATCAGGGAACCGAGGTTACAAACGTAACCGAGACGATTTCTAATCTCTTGCCATCTCGGTTACCATTACAAATCGGTAAAGCAAGGATGATTTGATTTTTACTATAGACTTTCATCGGACATGAGTGCCTGGACTGCAGTTAACTTCCGGTCTGTGTCTAATAATATAACTAGTTATATTTTATTTAATTAATGTTAATATTAATTAATATTAGTATTCTATTGCATAACAATAGTATTAAATAAACAATTTCTTGAATTTTGTTGTTAATTACTAATACTATTTAATTACTATTTGTTGTGTTAATTATTATGAGAAGGAGGCTTTCAGCAAAGCAGACCGAGAGTTGTTCCTGGAGATCTGCGGGGTGAAAAGACTCTCCCAGTGTGTGTCCACTGAACCACAGACTGAGAGCTACAGGCGTTGCCCTTCTGTGCAGACCCTGGTGCGACAGATTGTCCCTTACATCTAGAGGTTCAGTTACCACCATGGGGATTTCTAAGACATTTACAGTGAGCTGAAGGAGGCCGGGATTGCTAAACCGATTAACTCGCTGAGTTTTGGACAGGTATGGATGAATGTTCCATACCTTCAAACATTCAAACAATGAATGTTTCCTGCAAGTTAAGGGCAGTCCACGAACGCGTGTGTGCGCAGTAACGTTTGTTTATGTTGTTGCTTTGAAACCGTCTATATGTACTTGTTTAACAGCAGATTTTTGTTTATTTAAACAATAATTAGCGATTTCAGCTTTAATCAGATGTATGTTTTAATCAAAATTTTAAGCTAAATTAAATAAAAAGATCAACATAAATAAAGCTGCTATGTTTCTTTTGGTCTGATTTTGTCAGGCAGTAAATCGTGGTTGCAAGCAAGATTTTATACTATAATAAATACTATAATTTTGGCTCCTTAAATACAGCCGCGGAACAAGTTTGAGACATTTCAAAATTAGTTTCAGTTTTTCTGAATTAACTATTTATGGGTATGTGTTTAGGTAAAATACTTTTTTTTCATTCTGTGAATAACTAACAATATTTCTCCCACATTTTAAATAAAAATATTGTTTCTATTTGTATTAATTTGCAGAAAATGAAAACTGGAGAAACAGATCAAAATAACAGAAAAGATGCTCTGTATGTTTTTCAGGCCTCAAATACTGCAAAGAAAACAAGTTCATATTCACTTTTAAGAAATGCAAGATTAATATTTGTACATGTATTTAGGAAGTTTTATACAAAATATTTTGGATGTGATAATCACAGTTTTTTATGTCTTGTCATGCTGTCAGTCTTTCACATTGCTGTTGGATGACTTTATGTCACTTCTGAAGTTAGATTTAGTTAAAATTCAACATACACTGGTCTGGAATGACCACAATATATCTAGAAATGCTGATTAAATTTGCATTGGTCTCTAAATCTTTTCCACGGCTATAATGATAAATTCAATAATTTAACAGATTATGTCAAAAGTATGACAATTTTATTCTGCAAAAAAAACATAAGATGTGCCTCTAATGCTAAACAAAGTTCATCAAAGAACACAAATAGCTGTTCTCTGTATGTTACATGTGTACATCTGACCTGTTATACTCAATGAAGACAGCAGGTGAGTGTTGAAACAGGTCTCTAAACTTGACGATAGAACACTGGGCACTCAGGTAAAGATACACTTTGTGCATGTGCTCGACGGTTGTGGTGAAGTCTGCTCCTTCAGGCTCCACTGAGAGATCCTCTGAAACCTTAGTGCACCAACACTTCAGATAGCCGATAATGTCATCCACCTGCACAGTGTGTCTCATTCCTGCACAATTACATATTTCATGTCAATTACAACAATATGATGATTATATTCGTCTTGAACTACTTGGGTTATGAAAGGCTTCTATTGGATAGATGTTTAAAAGGAAGGGGTTAAAAAGGGCATGGTGATGTCAGCCAAAGACAGACATTATATTGTACTACGTTGTACTGATCAGCAATCAGTTTTGCTTAGAATGATGAAAATACTGAAGAAAAATCTCAACTGACTTTAAAATCCCTAAACCAACTAACCGTACCTATGGCTCTGGTGAATTCACTGGGTTCCATGTGGACATAGTCAACGTGGGATCCAAGTAGTCGATATACATCAGTAGAGTAGATGTAGACAGATTTCGTCTGTAGGTAGTTTACGTGCTGTCCGTCTCCCCACGGTGGCCTGCGTGTTGGTACCCAGAGCAGCTGGGTGAGATTGTGGTTAAAAGAGGAATTTGCATTTCTGATAAAACGTCCCTGGCTGTCAGAGACCTGCACTCTGAGGTACTGTGAGTACTTCTCTCTGTAACAGAACAACACAGACTCTCATGTAAAAAGATGTAGGGTGTGTTAAGGCTTTAGATGAATAAATGATAGATTGTCTGGGTGCACATTATCAGCATACAGTACAAACAAACACAACAGTGAAAGTACATTTGCAGGCTGAGCTGGTGGATCAGTTTGCTTATTAATGGAAATGGAGCATAAAACATGGTGCTGTGAGGCGGCCCAGGTGAGGTCTACAGACGGGTGACACAGACAGAGCCTGAATGACTCATGCTGCA
Source organism: Triplophysa rosa (assembly GCF_024868665.1). Lineage (NCBI taxonomy): Eukaryota > Metazoa > Chordata > Actinopteri > Cypriniformes > Nemacheilidae > Triplophysa > Triplophysa rosa. The sequence goes on along the minus strand of NC_079893.1, from coordinate 20,099,992 downwards.
GCTAGAGACCGGGGAAGCGGGGGGATTTGTAATGTCAGGAAGCTAAATTAAAATACATGGATTTTGAAGCCACTAAAGTCAACCTATAAAAAAACTCTCGTGGCACAGTTTCGGTGTGACTAACAATATGCGTTTGTTCGATAGCATTAAACCAAAAATAGAAGGATGCATGCGAGTCTGAAATAGGATGTGACATGGTTTTAACCCTCCCGACGCAACTTAAAAATAAATTTATTTTTACGATTTAACCTGAAATACTGAATTAATTGAAATATTAAATAAAAAATAAAATAATATTTTTATTTAAAATATAGTATATTTCATAGGAAGCACAGATAACAATAATCTTAATATATTTGTTAATAATCATAATAATTATTTCATAAATAAACCTTAAAATTCCCCGCAAATATTAATTAAATATTAAAATATTCCCTTCAAAATATTACATTAAAAATATTACTGAACAAAAATAAATATTACATTGATTTTTTAGAACAAAAATAAAAACTTATATTTTAGATGTTTGGTCACTTTTGACTGGGAGAATTGTGAGTGTGTGCCCTACATAGGGGTTGAGGCATAGTACATTTGAAAAACTAATCTAATAAGGCACTACACACACCGTCAGAGACCGAGAATAACCCAAACAAAGCACGTTAAAGCTTATGAGATCGGAAAGGATTTAAAAAACACACGGATGATGACCTTGCCTGCTAACATGCAAATCGGGATGCCTTGCAGACAAGAGCCACATTAACATATAGTTTCTTTCAAAACCAGTGGGTTTGAACAATTTGGAGTTAGTAAAGCTCAGTACAGTAGAGTGAGCATAAGTAAAGTTAATTTCTCTACAAGCAACAGTGGATCACATAGGATTATGATATAGCTTGCTGGCAGATGCTTTGGTAACTGGGTGTTTAAATTCAGATTTCCGCTTGTGTTTCCATAGCCACATATTTATGAATGGAGTAAATCAGAAGAATAATGTTGTCTTTACCCTGCATCCCAGTTTTCATCCAACAGTTTTATAAGGGCTTGTCTTTGCTGTAGTTTGTCGTGAGCTGAGAGGTGGTCAGCAGTAAGCAAGGTATGAAACTCTGCACAGTGCTGATCTTCAATGATATACACCCCATCTGCAGGCTTAGACCACACTTTACTCTCCAGTGCCCATGAACTGGACGCCTGAGAAACAGAGAGAGAGATTATATAGGTCATCCAGACTCATGTGACTGGTGTAGATCATCGAAATGAATAGATAGAACCATGTTTTTAATATCAAGGTTATGTCGATATTGGTTTATTGTGACAGCCTTACCCCAAACACTAAACCAGTTTAATTATTTAAAAATACACTAAAATGTCTTTTCTTATTAAAAGAAGAAATTTTTGGAGTGATTCTGCGGACTAAATTAAAAAGGAATTGCAAACTGCATTTGCAAATGCGTTTTCTATTTGTTCGTGTCAAAATTGTGACATAATTCAAATGCAAATGCAACCCGTTTTCATTTGCATTTACGCGAACATACAATGTCTGCCAAATTTCAAAAGGAAAAGCAAAGTCTATTTGCAAATGAATTACCTCTGTCTTACGAGTTACGACCCTGCCATATATAAATCGCAATATCAATTCCCCATATGCTATTTCACTCCCTCTGGCATCGCGTATTAAGCCTGCCAAAACTCAAATGAAATCGCAAATCCCTTTGCATTTGCGTTTCCTCTGACTTGTGCAGAAACCTGTCAATCAATGGCGGGGGTGGGTTTATTCAACGGGGCGTGTTTGTATCGGGAAGTGACGTCATTCACCGTCGCAGTGTCAGTCCAACATTAAGGTGACACCGGTTGTGGCTGAAAGGGATTCAGCTACAGCTAAAAGCCAAAATAACAATAATGGAACAAACGAGGATCAGATGCAAAGTTTCATATAGAGAAAATCTTTACAATGAATCACAATTGCGGCACTTAACAAGTATAATTTAAAGAAGTTCAACGGGATCGATAAACACAAACAGTGGTTACAATAAAAGTCATATTGAAGCAGTGTGGATTCATCATAATTACATGAATTTCTCAGGTTGGTGCATCACCTGATGGGCTCATTTACTGCACATAAAAGAAATCATAAAAATGGTATCCTTTTCCCAAAGTGCCCGGCGACGGCACAAAAATCGTTTTAAATTTGACCAAAATGTGCTTGAAAAAGTCCTTGAATTTGGCGTTGATGAAAGTGTGGGAACCCTGTCTTCAAGAACCTTGTTTTTTTTTTTTACTGAAAATGTACATCATATAACACGGATTTGTTGTATTTGCTTTGTTTGCGTGATATTTCTGGTTCGTGTAGTGCTAATTACAAATGAAAAGCCTTTGAGGGTTCTCAGCGTAACGTTACCAGAGAGTGATTGACAGCACGACGTGATAATGTTCCACCACTTATAACTATGTATTAAAATATGGGTGCATTACTAAAAAGCACAAATCTCAGGACATGACAAAATTTCTCCAGGATTTAAAACCCACTCGGACCCCAGGGGTGTTAAATGATTGATCTGCACATAGATGCAGCATTTTTGCCTTCATTATGCAGACTACACATAACAGATTGTTCATAAGAGTATATAGTATATACTGTTAGGGCTGCACAATTAATCGAAAAACTAATGGAGATTACGATTACAGGTCCAACAATTATGTAATCGTTAAAAACCGCGATTACAACTGTCCATTCATGCTTATTTTCTGTGCATGTCAGCAGGTTTGTTGCGCGTTAGAAGCAGTGGCAAATCAGCAGCCTATCATGAATATGTAGGCGTGGCCTTAACAACAACCAGACAGTTTATTTTCTATGCGGTTGTGAGCGGATTCTCTAAATGCGTGTTAAAGGATGTTAGTTCACACTAAACATGTGTGCTGATAAAAGAACATCGCATGACTTGTCAAGTACTGGGCAGATGCAAGAATTAGTACCAAAACGAAAAGCATCATCTGTGGTATGGAATTATTTTGGATTTACTAGCAATGACGTCGAACAGAAAGTAATATTGCGCAAGCTATGTCGAAAAACTGCTGCTGCACCACTGTCTAACACAACAAACCTGCACAATCACATGAAGTTCAATCACAGAGTGCAATATGAAGAGTGCATTAAAGCGAAAGAGCAAGCAAGTTCGAGTCGATCGCGACCGTCGACACAGACGTCTATTACCGAATCATTGCTTAGCGTTTCTCCGTTTCCATCCGGCTCTCGACGGCAAACTGAGATAACAGACTCGATTGGTTATTTCATAGCCAAAGACATGACCCCAATTAACACTGTTTGCAGTGCAGGGTTTAAAAAGCTAATAAACACATAGGATAAGAGATATGTCATTCCCTCCCGCAACCACTTCTCTCAAGTTGCATTACCTGCACTTTATTCAAAATGCTGGGAAGACGTTGAAATGGATCTGAAAAAAGTGGCGAATTACTCGACAACTACTGATTTATGGTCGAGTAGAACCATGGAACCATATTTGAGCCTATACTGTATCAGAAATAAAGTATTTCAGGAACACAGCTTTGTTTTTGGATGTTTATTTAAAGAGTATGGCATGCGGTTGTTAAATAAAAAGCAATAATAAAACTAAATAATACAATATTTTAATTGTATTATTTTGTTTTATTATTGCTTTTTATTTAAGTTAAAGTTTTGTTTAATTTAAGTTTTGTTTAAATGTTAAGGGCTAATAATCGAAATAAATAATCGCAATTACAATGACAGGGGGAATAATCGACAATTATGATTTTTGTCATAATCGTGCAGTCCTATATACTGTACTTGTCAACTAATATTTCTGTTATTGTGAGGTGATGCATTTTTGAATTGTTTGACATTAAATTGATAGCATGTAGAGTACTCATTTGTGCTGTAAACTATGTGATGCTGGACATATCAAATAACCGTATTTGTGTTCTTCTGTTACAGGTGTGGACTGAAACCACTGGAGCACGAGACAGGGGTGGAAAAAGAGCCCTTAACGCAGTCTGGCACAAAACATCAGACTGTCAGCAGTTTAAGCGTTCAAAATATTTTTTGTTCAGTTGACTTTAAAGTACTCTTTCTAATCTGAAATCTATCAAACTATTTTTAATGAATTTAACATTTAAGACTGTTGTTAAGCTTGAGTTAAATATTCTGTGTTAAGGATCAGAAAATTATAATAAATTTGATATTGAACATCCATGTGTTTTTCATTTTCAGAATGCACCTATTATGTTTATTGTCATGGCTCTGCCTCATTTAGTCATGTTTTTCTTGGTCCTGTAGCAGAGCCATGGCAAAGCCTTTGGTTATGTGTGGAGAGAAACATATTATTGTCCTTTTGACAATAATATACGTTCTCTCCAGTGTCTCGTCTCTGTTCCCGCCATCTCGTTTCCTTGTTATCCTTCCCTGAGTGTTTCATTACCCACACCTGCCCTGTGTCGTTATCCCTCGTTTGTGTTCCCTATATATACCCTCTTGTTTCTTTGTCTTGTGCGCTTGTATTGCGTGTACTACGTCGTGTATGTGTATCGTGCCAGTCAGTGTTCCTGTGATCCTGTGTTGCTGTGTAAAGATCCCAGTCCAGTCTTAGTAAGTGTTTAGTTTAGTTTGTCAAGTTATGTTTAGTCAAGTGTTATGTTAGTTTAGTCCAGTCTAGTTTATTTTTCCTGTCTTGTTTTTTACCCCCTCGTGGGTGTTTTGTTTCTGTTTTGTCTATTGTTTAATATATATATTCCGTTAACCCCTTCATTGCCATTGCCTGCCTGCATTTGGGTTCTTCCACACACCATTCGTGACAGTTTATGATGTACATGCAAATATAAAGTAGTAGATTATTCATTTTGAAGACTAACATCTAAGAAAGCAACATCCAAATGCTGCAGTTATCATTTAATCAGTAAAAATTGCATTGTATTTGGTAGAGCATAAGAATGGAAAAGGTCAATTACAATTTAGCAATAACAAAAATTGTAATGTCCAGGTAGGAAACTTCAAAAAACATAATCTAGAACCACTCAAGTATACACTATGCAGGGCTCCTCCATTAAACCATTGGTTTAATCCACATGGGCTTTATAAGGTGGGACCAATATGGGTCTTATGCATGTTGCCCACTTGGGTCCCACATGGGCCCCACTCAGATTCTACGTAGGATTCATATGGGCTAATTCACATAGGGCCGACATGGAACCCGTGGACAAAACCACTTGGGGCCTATGCCTCAAGCCCATATGGGGCCTACATTGGCCCCACAAAAAAATGTTGGCTGGGAATTTGTAGATGACAGCTACTTCTGTGTCCAGCAAACTTACTAAAACACTGGAGCACAAGTTTGTCTTTGTCTCACTGTGTTATGATACACAAATAAAGAGATGTAGAATTCACATACTTTTGTAATTTATTATTAACTTGTTATATGCATAATGAGCAACAATGATAATGCAGGATGCTGTTTATTCATACAAAGTGAACATGTTTTGTTATGATTTACAACACGTATTAATCATGATGCAAAATACGGTCACAGTGTTGTCAATAAATGTCATGTCCTCGCTTTGAGTTCGGAGTACTGTGAAAACAAATACCATAAACAAACATGTGTAGAGGAATGTTGCAGAAGGTGATGATTATCCATCCTGCACCGAAGTTTCACATGCTAAGTGATGCCGCTCTGAGCCCAGAGTTCCAGCGCGAGTTATTTCCAAACAAACAAAAAAATGGAAAACTGCTTCCGTTTTCAACGCCGATTGTGAGTGCAGTTGTAACTTCACTCCTAATGTGTTTAGCTGTATCACATGTATTTACTTAAGTTCCAGTCGACGGTGAATGACGTCACTTCCCAATACAAACACGCCCCGTTGAATAAGCCCACCACCGCCATTGATTGACAGGTTTCTGTACAAGTCAGGGGAAACGCAAATGCAAAAGGGTTTTGCGATTTCATTAGAGTTTTGGCAGGCTTAATACGCGACGCTAGAGGGAGTGAAATAGCATATGGGGAATTGCTATTGCGATTTAAATATGGCAGGTTCATAACTCGTAAAACAGAGGTAATTCATTTGCAAATAGACTTTGATTTTCCTTTTGAAATTTGGCAGACATTGTACATTCACGTAAATGCAAATGCAAACGGTTTGCATTTGCGTTTGAATTATGTCACAATTTTGACACAAACAAATAGATAATGCATTTGCAAATGTAGTTTGCAATACCTTTTTAATTTAGTCCGCAAAATCATTCCATAGAAATTAGTGTAAACTTAATTTTACTGTATTTTTTTAGATCTACATATTTATTTTACATAAAATCTTCAATTTAACAGTGGCTATTTGAAACTTTTCGGTATAAAAACTAAACTATATCATAGCAAATATCAATTAAGATGAAAACAGCATATTATTAAAAAACAGATTACCTTTACAATTTAAAAATAAATCCTTTGTTTAGCATTTTCCCTTACAAAATTTGAATAAAACCCCTTTAATATCAATCCATCCAATACCTAAAAATAGAAAACAAACGAAACAGACCTATTTGTACAATAACAAATTGGTCTGGGTGGAAAAAATTGGGCTTTAGCTTTTTCAGTGACTTTCTTCATGAAGTGGATGCGTGTGTTATGCTGAATAGTTTAGGGCAGGGCTACTGTCTGGCACATATCATATGGTCAATGTTTTCTCTGTTACATAATAACTTGCGTCTGGAATGCGTTGGCTGTTCTCATTTTGAAGGAAACTGACTCATGCTTATAGAGTGTGTTAGCAAGGCCCTATTTAAACACTAAAATTATGAGAGATGATGCCATAAATGACACAGGTGGATGTTTGAATACAAGAAACTAAGAAACTTTGCAGCTAACTGGATGTTGTAAAAATGAAGATTTGAAATTGTTCATGAAATGGAGAGCTTTGTGATTGGTCGAAAAGGAGGGTGCCTCTGATGTCATCGGTGCGTATTGTTCAATGACAGTATTCACCCCTCCCCTCTGACCCAATCCACACATAACAAAAGCAAACACTGGCCTGTTTCATTAGTTCGGCTCCCGACATACTAGTCTATGTGATGTACACAAACACACATAGTAATCCCCCTGCATGCACTGCAAGTCATGAGGCTTCTTGTGTATTCTGTAACTCTGATCCAAGACCAGACCGAGTCTCAAGTCATCCCATCTTACCAGTTCAGATCCCGTGAGGGTCCGCTTCTCCTTCCTAAACATAAGAAGGTCTCTCACTCCCAGATTGCTGAGGAGTTCTCTCCAACCGTCCACATCTCTGTCTGCCCGCAGATAGCAGGGGTCCAGCAAGACCCAGTCCACACCTGGGGAGGGAAAATAATTGGTTGAGTCTGAAAGGGCAGCAAACTTCAGCTCTGTGAATCTCTGTGTGATGCTGCGTCAGGGTTTCCATTCCATGTTCACTCCATCCTGTTGCTTAAGTCCCAGTGTTCCCCATTTCATGCTTTCCTAAGTCTCTACAAAAGCTCTCTAGTTCTACGGTTGCATAATGGGGAAATTCAATTACTTGGGACAAGTATGAAGCAAAACTTTTTTCTATTGTCTATCTACTGCAAACTTAAACACATCCTAAAAGCTTGAATAACAAATCATTGCTTATATGTTGATATTTTATTTTTAAAGAGAAACATTTTTGCGAGAATACTTGGTCTTATTCCAGTTGAATGACAACTAAGTAAGGATTTAAACTTGTGGATAGTGATGCCATACTTTTATAATGAGTGAGGGTGAGTAAATGATGAGAATTTACCACTTTGGTTGAACTATTCTTTTAGGTGTAAAACATAATTCGCTTTCATTATAAATGTTGATTTGCATAAGGTCACAGTGTTTACCAGGGAGCTTGTTGGGAAGGTCGATGTTTCCATATTCTTTTGAAAACTGAATCTTGCTTTCGGAGGGGCAGAGGAAGCCCCTGTTGGTCAACACAGGGATGGCTGTGCCGAGTGTCCTGTAATCCTGATCCTGAGTGTGTAGTTTGATAAACACCAGGTAGCTGACGATAATGTTCTTGGGCTTTTTCTAGAGCGATAGAGGATTAAGTAAGTATGCCAGACAAATTCATAATAGATGACAGTGCATAATGCACACATGCTAAACATCCTGAACGGTCACGCATTCATCTAAAAAACCTCTTAGGTTTTAAGTCTGCATTTCAATTGAAGTAGCATCATAATGGGGGGGTTGTGGCCTAATGGTTAGAGAGTCGGACTCATGACCAGATGGTTGCCGGTTCGATTCCCAGGGCCGGCGGGTAACAACTGAGGTGCCCTTGAGCAAGGCACCTTACCCCTACTTGCTCCCCGGGCGCTGCAGTGATAGCTGCCCACTGCTCCGTGTGTACGTGTGTTCGTGTGTTCGTGGGTACGTGTGTTCACTACTCTCTGGATGGGTTAAATGCAGAGGTCACATTTCGTTGCCTTGTACATGTGCAATGACAATAAATTGAATCTAAATCTAAAAAAAAAAAAATCTAAAAAAAAATAATGAGGATAAAGCTACAAGAATGAAACAAAAATCTGTCATCGTTTATTCATCCTCATGCTGTTCAAAACCTGTATACGACCATTTCTTCCATGGAACACAAAAGAAGATATTTTGAGAAATGTCTGGTTTTGTGTCTATTCAGGGAAGTCAATGGAGGGCAATGTTGTTTGGTTACAATCATCCTTCAAAATATCTTCTGCAGAAGAAAGCAAGCCGTACAGGCTTGCAATGACATGAGGGTGAGTAAATGATGAAGGATGTTTTATTCTTGGGTGAACTATCCCCTTAAACCCAGGCAAACCTGTACAAACCCTTAAGACCCAAAGGGGGGTCTTCCTCAACTAAGCTTTGGACAAAAGAAGATGTAATAAAGCGCAGAGGATCTAACCTCCCAGGACTTGCTCCTCAGCATGGGGTAGATATGCTTGTGTAGAACCTCTTGGGGCTCAAGTTCATGGATGTTGAGTCTTCGGAGCAGCTCCCGCACCTGTGAGTTCCCCAGTTCATCCAGAATAACCAGCAGCTGTGGCTCCACGATACTCAAATCCTGGTACAGAGCCTTCAGATCTACAAAGCCAAATAAACCCAGAAATCCTTAGAGTACGTTATACGATAAAAAAACGGAAGTTTTTCCTTTGCGTTCTTGAAAAGTTTCACGTACACACGACAGCGTTATCAAAAAGTTCTGCATTTACATGGATCTGGGAAAATAAGTAAAAATGCTGTATTATACATGCCATGCCAGTGGATGGTGCTGTTGCACTATAGAGAAACCCTACATGCCTGCGCACTTACGCATACCATTTTTTTAAAGGGGTCATATGAATGTTTGTACACACCTGGACGATAATCGCACAAGCTTATCGCACAGCGTTTTTCAAGACGTTTTTAGGCGTTCAATGATTTTTACTGGCGATGAGCCAAGTGAATGTGCAAATTCACTCCCTGACATAGACGGCATTTAATGAAAAACAGAAAAACCCCAGTACACAAGGTGGCGCAGCGCAACTTTATGCTTCTGACACTCGCTTGTCACACAAAAGAATTCATCTTGCTTCCTCTTTGTCAATGTGTGCTCGGGCAAGACCGTTTTGTGCTTGAGCGCCACCAAATCATGTTTTACTGTAACTTCAGCAGCCTCAGGCACGTGAACAAAAGTTTTTAACGTGGCACGTAAAAACAAAACAAAAACGAGCCCGAGGCGGTTTTAGAAAAGGACACTTTTACGCCTGGCGTTTTGCTCATCGGTGTGCACACTCACATTGGCGCCCTTTGTTTAGTCACAAGGTGGTAAATGTCGGTGTGGACAAGCCTTTATAAGCATGCGTATGACGCCATTGTTTTTGGAAATCTTTCTGCCACCTTAAGAGTTCACACGGAAATGACAATGCCGTCGTTTTCAAAAACTTGCGCTTTGAGACACGTTTTCAAAAGTTTGCATTTTCAGTCCCCCAAAACGCCGTTGTGTAAATGAACAGCCAAAACGCATAAAACGTTTTCCGTTTTTAGTTGAAAACGGTCTCGTGTAAACGGCCTCTTAGTGCATCAGCGAATGTGTGACCTACTTCCTGTGATGCCCGCTGAGACTATTCAGGCTCAAATCCTGATGTTTAATTCATCACCTCCCTTTTTTTAGACGATTTTATCTGAAACTGAGAGTAAGCCTGGCCTTTTTTCATTCAACTAGAATTCAGAGCGTCACCACCCTGGCTGAGTACAAATCTGTTACTACTTTTCTGACAGCAACACAAGAAAAACGAGTCTTTATATCCGCTTAAAATAAAGCAGGGCGGTCTGAAGGGTTGTTCCAAAGCTGAGATTTCTCATCTGTCATCTTGGTTTTATTCATAATACCTTGTTCTCTTTTTTCACTGCAGTGACGCAAGTACTGACTCTCTCTGAGTCACTACATTGATGATTCAGGAAATAAGGAGATGAATATCATTCATTTTGCAGACAGGTCTACAGAAGTCTGCACGCAATGACTCCTGTAACCCATGCGAGAAACTTCTGATTATTCATGAAGGTGAGTTGCATTGATGAATTACCTGTTTGAGCTTGCGTCACATCACTGAGAGGGAAAAAAACGCCCTCCGAATTTAAAGAAACCACACTGCCGTTGGCCAGAGGGATCATGGGAACATCTTTGAGAGACTGGAGAAGGGCCTCCATATCGCCATACTCCATATCCAGCGCACGGAAGTTACACACTAACAGTTTGGCGAGCTTCTTTAGGTCTTGTTCTGAAAAGACAATAGAGAATATAATGAGGGAATGAGAAACAACGGATGTTTTTTTAGATCAATTGACAATTAAGAAAAACTGGATTTGGAAGAAAATGTTTAGAAGAACATTTGCGTTCTTTTGCCAATGACAGGACAACATTCGGTAAACATACTGTAAGCAGTAAACAAGGCAATAAGCATTTTCTTTAAAGGCTTCTTAAAGTGATCGTTTCTGTCATCGTTTACTCACCTTCATGTCATTTCAGACCTGTATGACCTTCTTTCGCAGAAGATATTTTGAAGCATGTTGGTAACTGAACAATGGAGGTACCCATTGACTTTGGCATTGGTTTTGTGACCACACAATAAAAGTGAATAAGTCCAGCCATTGTTCAGTTACCAACATTCTTCAAAATATCTTCTTTTGTGTTCAACAAACAATTCTACACAGTGCAGAATACATGTGTCGTGTGTACCTGATTTAAGATGGCCATGTTGCACTAGATCTTTGGCCATTGCGCAGGTGACCGTTAGGATTTCTGAGGTTCTGAGGCGATGGACGCCCAGCGCAGTCAGGAGAGAGCCGGAAAGGCTTGACTGTAGCGCAGGATGCAGGTACGAGAGACTCAGGGACCTACAAAGATCCTCTCCTACAATGACATCCTGAATCAAGCGGTCGTGACACACGGCTAGCTGAGACGGCTGTTTAAATTCAACTCTGCCCTCTGTTAAGAGAATCATTACGGTGAAAAAACATACAAATGCAAATACTTCAATTCAAGGGAATTTTATTAGACGGGACCTTCAGGATTTGAGTGGCATTCTTGCTAACCAACTGAGTTAGAACACCTCTGTTATGCCTATCAGCACTGCCCTAGCCAACTGCGTAAACGTCCGTCATTAAAAAAAAAAAAAAAAACAGAAGGCAGGAGTGAGAGAGTGTGTTATTACGGCATCTGCAGAGTCAGATCGATCATATTAGGCAAATAAATACTAAAGAACCGTCCAATTCAGAAGACCGCACACACAGCCTGTGTCATACTCGCGGACGAGCCGTTTAAACTTGATGCGCACACACTGTTTGCGCACACTGTTTCGTAATGACGTTTATAGTACTTGAGTCCGGCTCCACACGGGCATCTGGCAATATGGACGAGGATTGACGCACGCGCGCACCCTGTGTCAACTCACGCCTATCTCCGCGTTTCAAACAAATGTAAATTCTATCTAACTGTTTTGCTAATTTCACTTGGATGAAATTAAACATTCAGCACATTTTCAACTTGTTTTAAAAAATCCCACATACTTAAAAAATTATAAATCAGCCTATGTAACCTATGAACTATTTTAATAATGCACTAACACAATAGAAAATGTTATGGATTTAAGGGTTACAATGGGAGTTGTATTTGTTTTAATGGAAACTATAATAGTGTACACTGGTATTTGGATTCTATTGGTGTGATGTAATCTGGAAGTTGGGAACCAATATTTGAATAATGCCCAAAAACACACTACAAAAAATGAATTTTGTAATGGTTTTAATGGAAACAATTAGAATTTCTGTAATGTTTTTTGTTGTTGTTTTCTTTCAGCAGGGTAACTATACCCATATTGTGCTCCACACAACAATATGTGACCCTGGACAACAAAACCAGTCTTATGGGTCAATTTTTCGAAATTGAGATTGTTACATAATCTGAAAGCTGAATAAACTTTCTATAGATATATGAGTTGTTAAAATAGGACAATATCTGGCTGAGATACAGCCGTTTAAAACTCAGGAATCTGAGAGCGAAAAAAAAACAAAATATTGAAAAAATTGCCTTTGAAGTTGTTAATCAGGGGCACTGTGGCAGATCATCCACTCACAAAAATCAAGTTTTTATATATTTAAGGTAGGAAATTTACAAAATATCTTCATGGATCTTTACTCAATATCCTAATGATTTTTGTCATAAAAGAAAAATCGATAATTTTGACCCACACAATGTATTTTTGTCTTTTACTAAAAATGTTCCTGTGCTACTTAAGACTGGTTTTGTGATCTAGGGTCACATATTGAGCTGAAGCTTGAATTAGAAAAGTTAAAATCGCAAATCAAATCGCAATCGCAATGTCTGTCAAAAAAATCGCAATTAGATATTTTCCCCAAATCGCACAGCCCTACTATATACTATATGTATTTTGTAGAAGTTGATTGGAGTTAAACACACGCACTGTGACATTGGGTGCGTTTACACTTGGCATTAACATGCGATCTCGGTGATCCGAACAAGCAGATCGGATCTTCAGACAATCAGGACACAGCGCGTTTACACTTGTCAACAAGTGGCTTCTACATCTGGATAATGTGATCGGATCTCTATAGTTTCCCGCCCATTATTTTAATAAGCCTGCCTATGAAGGTATGAAGGCATTATAATGCCATAAAGAAACGAGCGCAATGCTGATGCTGGCAGCGCACGGCAAATAACTTCCGCGAGGACAACGGATATACACGCGAGGAAACGGGATCCCGCGAGCTCGTTTGAAACCTTCGCGCGCGCATGGCATCCATAGTGCGCGCAATACAAGCCCTCGCGCGCGCATGACATCTTCTGTGCGCGCAATTACAAGCCCTCGCGCGCGCATGACATCTGTGCGCGCAATTACAAGCCCTCGCGCTCTCACCTGCTGCTTTTGCTCGTGCGAACATTTTTATTTTGGCAGTCGCGGGGCAGGACTTGCTGTTTGGTTGTAACCTCAAACGTCACTGGTTACTTCCCCTTTTCCGGAAGTCACTTGTGATTGGACGTCTGTGATCATCATCAATCTAGACCTGGGGCCCGTTCTTCATACGTCGCTTACTACATCCAGGATCAAATGAAATATCCGAGATGACCTAATCGCGCAAATCATGATCTGGATAATACAGTTCTTTGAACGCACTTGTTGTGTACGATTAGTATATCTGTATTAAATTGTCTGGGATCGTTGCACGCTCACGCACTCTTTGGAAAGGCAGCATATATCGATAGAAGAACTAGTGATCAGCAGCGCTGCTATTGGCTGGTTGTTACGTCCATAGTTTTTTTTTGCGGCTGCTTGAAGATTATGAAATTTTTAAATGTCAGGAACACTTCAAACTATGCAAAGACAACTTTCAGAGATATTTATAACATTTTAAAGCAGTTGTAAACTGAAGTTGTATATTTTGATCAATTAACTTTTAGTTCTTACTGGTTAATTGCAATGAGATGGTGTTTCCCCCCCTCAAAATAAAGTGTTTTATATCCATTAGTGTTCACTGCATAGGATACTGAGGAAAGTGTCTGAAGACTGTCGATTTCAATAACATTTCTTAAATTGGATAAACTCAGTAGCAGTTGCTGGAGTCCATATCATCTGAAAGGCTTTTATCTGCTGAGTCTGCACAGAAACGTTGTACAGAGATGAGGAAAATACGATTTTGTCATGCTATTTTATTGCTTTTAGGCCCTGTTTCACAGATAAGGCTTAAGGCTAGTACCAGACTAAATTGAATGTGTGACCTGTCTTAACTGAATATAACTTGCACAGAAATATCTTAAAATATAACAGTGCCATTGTTTTGTCTCGAGATGCGCATGTATTCTTCTGAGGCATTTTTATAAAAGCGACATAAATATCTTGATTTAACTAAGGCACAGTCCTGGCTTAAGCTAAGCCGTGTCTGTGAAACCGGACCTTTATGTTTTGTGAATTATTGATTTCTCTCCACAAAAGGCACATCCATGTATACACTTTTTAAAGTCTTTAAAGGTTGAATATATGCAAATTCAAAAGCAAAAACTTCAAAACATTGACCTTGACAATATAAAGAACACAAACCTAAAACTGGAGATGTAGTTTTAAGAAGATTGCAGATTTAGAAACTATTTCTATATTGTTTACTGACTTAACATTCTTGACTCTTATTGCAGGTAAAATATGACACTGATACCTGCCTATTATCTATGGAGATTAAAAATAAAATGCATGTGGGCCTAAGCATGTTTGTAGTTTTTTTATTTAAGAATAATAAAGAAATGGTATTCCAAAAGTTATATCTCATGAAGCTCAGTCTGTTTAGAGATGATCATCAGGCTGCTTCTTCATCACAGGTCTCCTCTCTTTACTGATGATGTATGTAGTGTAGCACATGCAACAGTACAGGCCCTGTCAGGTTCATCCCTTAGACTTTTTATACACTGAAATCCTTCATTCCTATCAGTTGCCCAAAGGTCATTAGTAGTGAGGGACCGTAGTGAGGGACCGCCCACATCGCGTTGACCTTTTGACCGTATCCGCCCACATCGCGTTGACCTTTTGACCGTATCCACCCCCGTAATGAGGGACCGCCCACGTCGCGTTGAACTTTTGACCGTGCCCTCACATCCCATTTTTCCGGGGCATGTTTTAGGGCATGTTTTAGGATGTATTGCTACATATCTTTAGCATGAATGAAAATATGTAATTTAAAGGAGATGATGAGATCATTATTAATACGCAATCATTGGTTATTTAAACAGCGTTTAAAAATAATAATGAATAAGACAACAACTACACAAACACTGTTTGAATAAACAAACAGGTTTAAATGAATAATC